>NC_135866.1:28558803-28708803 GCF_031162955.1 Sander vitreus
AAGAATTAGTTAAATCCACTGAAAGTATGAAAGAAAAAGAACTTGTCCTGCAGAAAAATGGCCCCTGTGACAAGTAATAAATGACCTTACAGTAATTGGCTTTTTGTGTCATGACTTTTGTATTGCTGAGTGAACCTTGAAGGGGAACTACTCCCATTTTCAAAATTCATACATGTACAAATCTGGAAGTCTGGAACTGCTCCATATGTAAGAGCCAATGAGCGCTCAGGGAATAGGAACCTATCTCTGGTTAGTCAGGTGTCTTACCTGGAAGCATATACAGTTTCTGACCGCACCATATCAGCCACACACAGACACACACACACACACACACACACACAAATACCCGTCACACGCACACACACACACACACACACACACACACACACACACACACACACACACACACACACACACACACACACACACACACACACACACACACAAACACACACATACCCGTCTCTCTCACACACACACACACACACACACACACACACACACACACACACACACACACACACACACACACACACACACATACACACACACACACACACACACACACACACACAAACACACACACACACACACACACACACACACACACACACACACACACACACACACACACACACACACACACACACACACACACACACACACACACACACACACACACACATACCCTCCGCAGTCACTGTTTGGGAAAACCATCACCTTCTACTGTTACACGCCCCTTAAAGCTGCATTTTATAGGAGACACGGAGCTCTGGCGGCTCCTAGTGGCAGCAAGAAGTAACTATTAGTCCTGTGAAATGACGTCAGCGGGATTTTCGGGATTTTTACAACAGCCTGATTTTGGTCAAGTGTCATTTTCAGTTTATTCAATTCAAATAACTTTATTTATCCCCTTGGGATTGGGGTATATTGTGTAAAAGCACGAGGAGCAGTTCTGACAAGTAAATAAATATAATAAAAATGCACACAATGCCGTATACCACAATGAAAAATAATCAAGTGCAAAAGTGCAATAAGAGAAGAGCAGCAGCAACACATGTTCAGTTTGATAATAAAAAGAAAGTACGCAGCAGCCTGATGGGAAATGTTAGGGACCGTGTCAAAGGTACATGCAATATGGTTACAGCGAGAGAGTTTTATTAGGTTTTTATCAATAGCTTCCTCTTTTGTTTTCATTGACGCATGAACTTCATTTTCATCTGGACACCTTATCTTTGCATTAATTCCTTTTAAAAAAAATATATGCACAGATGAACTTTCATGACCCAGTTTTTAACAATGTCTTCTTGTGTGTTTTTTTTCATAGACACTTCAGACCACAGATCCTACTCTCACTGAGCCTGACAGGCCATGAAGGCTGGGTCATGACCGAGAGAACGAGATCCAGGGTACAAGCGGCCGAAATGGGAGGGTGGCTGGCGTCTCCCTTAGAGATAGGGTGAGAAGCTCAGTCATCCGTGAGGAACTTGGAGTAGAGCTGCTGCACCTTTGTGTCAAAATGAGCCAGTTAAGGTGATTTGGGCATCTGGTAAGGATGCCCCCCTGGGCACCTCCCTGAAATTAATTTGTTCCCTATCATCTCCTGGCAGACATTTTGATTAGGTATCTTCCATTGAGTAGCTGGTGCGTAGAACGAGGTCGATCAAAAGGATCTTAATTACAGCAGAAAGCCAGAAAGTCACTTTCATATTTCAAACAAGAAATCTCTTTAGCTTATGAGGAATATCGACGTTATTGATAGGTGAAATCTGCAGCGATCAGCTCGTCTCAAACTGGTCTCAAAGTTTGCTCATTTCATTCTCACCTCAACCTCCAACAATACAACGCAACACAATTGTGAAAAATAAAACACATTTACACACATTAATCTTGCATGACGATAAAGTATATTCGATGAGAGCAAGTAACTGAGTGCATTTACTCAAATATAATTCTGAGTTACTGCGCTTTATACTTCTACTATACATTTTAAAGGAAAATATATATTTTTTTATTCCACTACATTTATTTGGCAGCTGTAGTTAAAAATAAAAAGCTATATTGGGCATACATATATAAAAATAAATAATTTGCAAGGGAATGTGAAGGAGAACCTCCAGGGGCTTGAGAAGTGGCATTCTGCAGGTAACATATTAAAGAAAATGATCACGTCTCTGAACAATACACACAGTGATTTGCAAAACACTTAACACACTTTTATACATTAGACACAGAAGTATATCATGATGTCACTTCCTTGCAATTCCAGAGCACTGACTGTCAAATGACCACACCTGTGAGCCAATCTGTGAACCACAGCCATCAGGTGCGCATACACATGATTGCTTAATTGTAGACACACCAATCAGGTTTAAGCACTATAAAAATGCAGCAGGTAAGTCTAGTATTTTCTGTACTGTATTTTTCAGGTTGTTTGTAGTTGTTTTGTGTTGTGTTGTTCTGTACTGGATGCAGTATTTTATGTTTGTTGTTTGCTGAGCTAACAGTGTTATGCACACTACTGTAGCTGTATGAAAACTGAGACATGTTTTGTTGTTGATTCTCCATATTGACATGTTGACTGATTTGGGTATATGGAGAGAAATAAATAATATTTTCCTATGTCTGCAGCATTGGTCTTGTGTAGTGTTTGGTGAACTTATTGTATATTTGCCCTTTCTCTGTGTACTTCATTTACAGTACTCTAATCACTGAGAAGTAGAATTGCTAAAAGTGGTTTAGGTTAGCAACAGCAGTGGATAACTGGTTCAAACTGAATTACAGTAAGTCATTTGAAATGTGTGTGTTTCATATGGTAACTAAATGTGTTTTTTTTTTTTTTTTTTTTATAAATTACAGTTTTTCTCAATTGCTAAAACCCTACAACCCATTGGCTGAATAAAGTTCTCAGTTGCCTGAACTCATTGAGCTAATTGTGCAGTCTGTTGTCAATACCTTAAACCATTTCACACGGTAAAACACAATTTGCAGATCTCACTTAGACTAATCAGCAAATCTCTAAACACATTCTCATTCTCAAAACACATTCTACACTCTAACGCACATGTCATCCATACTGGTAAACACAGGCGGCAACAATCAAATACAAATAGAGAACACGTCATTGATTGAACACAACCACTCAAAATTGATTTCACTTGTTTCAAATGATGTGACACAACCAATATAAGCCAGTTCAGAGAGCAAACAGGTTGTTGAAGGTAGGAAGGAGAAAGTCTGAGAATGGATAGTCTGTGGTGATATAGGTGAGGAGTCATGTCAGGGCTGGATACGGCACACAAGAGGCTTCTTCCCCCGTTGCCTCAGGAGGGACAATATTGCTTGTGATGTCGACAAAGTGCTCTGGCCTGACCCCGCCCAAAGACAAGAAGACGCACATTGATCACATGTTTACTCCTTTAATTTTTGTCCCTTTTAGTATTGTATACTGTAGTACAGTGCATTGTAGGCTGTATACTGTACAATGAACACAGTGTATGGCCCTGAACATTGTGCTTTCCATTTGTTACTGTAACAGTACTGACTGCTCAGTAGATTTTGACTGGTTGCAGGTTTATATCAACAAGAATTACAGTATCACAGAGACAAAGGACACGTTTGTGAGATGCAGGGTACAGTACTGTAAAAATAGGGGTACAAGGAGGAGCAAATCAGAGTAGTAATTTCTGATCAATTTTGAGCTACTATGATAGAACGTGTTTTCGTTAATCTAAAGACAATGATGGAAAAATATGAAATTTGTTTTGAGATTAAAAATGTACTTCTCCCTGAGAACTATATGTTTTGAACAATGTGTTTTCTATTTTTTGGTGTACTGTTTACTGACTGCTTGATAGTGTATATCATGTTGATCACTTTGTTTATGATTTGAGAGCAGTGTCTGATTTTGAACACAGGTCAAACTGTTTTGAGGCGAAAGTTTCATTTTGGGAGAGGAGTCCGAGGTTTTGTAAATAGTGCTTGAAGATGAGGTTTGGTTTTTAATGTTTTCAGAAAATGGAGCAAGGTTTCAGAAATTGTGTTTTAGCAATTGAGAAAAACTGTAGTGTATAGTTTTTGCAAGAATGTTTAATTTTGCAAAGGGTCTGAGGTGTTCTGCTAATTGGGTGTGTTGTTGTGCTAATTGTGTGTAGTGCTTTGAAAAACCTGTCCCTGTTTTCAGAACAGTGCTTAAGAATTCGGGGAAAAAAACTGTAATCTGATGAGAAAAAAAAGAAGAAAAATATGTGAACAGGAATGTGTGAAAGCCTGATAAAACCTCCCTCTTTTTCTTGCTTGCAAACACACCAAGGTCCACCCTGTCCAGATATTTGAATGCCCCCCCCCTTCAAAGATGTGCCAGGTTACAGATGGGTGTGGCCGACATGTGGTGGAGTGAGAGAGTTGATAAGCCACATTTACTGCAGAGTGGTGAGTAAACAAAAACATGTTTTTTTCTTTTTATTAAAGTGCAAGCTCTATTGAAAAGTAGTAACAATAATACTTTCTCTGACACTAAGACGTAAAATGGCACAGAAAGGAGTTCAGCTGGACCGGGAAAGCTTCTCTTGTTCCATCTGTCTGGATCTACTGAAGTATCCTGTGACTACTCCCTGTGGACACAGCTACTGCATGAACTGTATTCAACGCCACTGGGATGGAGAGGATGAAAAGAAAATCCACAGCTGCCCTCAGTGTAGAAAGACTTTCATACCCAGGCCTGTCCTGCTGAAAAACACCATGTTAGCAGATTTAGTGGAGCAACTGAAGAAGACTGGACTCCAAGCTGCTCCTGCTGATCACTGCTATGCTGGACCTGAAGATGTGGCCTGTGATGTCTGCACTGGGAGAAAACTGAAAGCCCTCAAGTCCTGTCTGGGTGTGTCTGGTCTCTTACTGTGATCAACACCTTCAGCCTCATTATGACTCCTCTGCGTTTGAGAAACACGAGCTGGTGGAGCCCTCCAAGAATCTCCAGGAGAACATCTGCTCTCGTCACGATGAGGTGATGAAGATGTTCTGTCGTACTGATCAGCAGCTTATCTGTTATCTCTGCTCTGTTGATGAACATAAAGGCCATGACACAGTCTCAGCTGCAGCAGAAAGGACTGAGAGGCAGAAAGAGCTCAAGGGGAGTCGACAAAACATCCAGCAGAGAATCCAGGACAGAGAGAAAGATGTGAAGCTGCTTCAACGGGAGGTGGAGGCTATCAATCACTCTGCTAGTAAAGTAGTGAAGGACAGTAAGAAGATCTTCACTGAGCTGATCCGTCTCATGGAGAAAAGACGCTCTGATGTGGAGCAGCAGGTCAGATCGCAGCAGAAAACTGAAGTGAGTCGAGTCAAAGAGCTTCAGGAGAAGCTAAAGCAGGAGATCACTGAGCTGAAGAGGAAAGACGCTGAGCTGAAGAAGCTCTCACACACAGAGGATCACAACCAGTTTCTACACAACTACTCCTCACTGTCACCACTCAGTGAATCTACAGACTCATCCAGCATCAATATCCGTCCTCTGCGCTACTTTGAGGATGTGACAGCGGCTGTGTCAGAAGTCAGAGACAAACTACAGGACGTTCTGAGAGAGACATGGACAAACATCTCACTGACTGGGACTGAAGTTGATGTTTTACTGTCAGATCCACAATCCGAGCCAAAGACTAGAGCTGACATCTTAAAATATTCACTTGAAATCACACTGGATCCAAACACAGTACATCCAGAGCTGTTGTTATCTGAGGGGAACAGAAAAGTAACTGTTATGGAAGAACAACAGTCTTATTCTAGTCACCCAGACAGATTCACCGATTATTGGCAAGTCCTGAGTAAAGAGAGTCTGACCGGACGTTGTTACTGGGAGGTGGAGTGGAGCGGGAGAGGTGAAGTAGCAGTCGCATACAAGGATATCAGTAGAGCGGGGTGGTCGGATGAATGTGAATTTGGACTCAATGACAAGTCTTGGGCGTTAGGATGTAACAAAAACAGTTATACATTTTGGTACAACAATGTCCGAACTCTTGTCTCAGGTCCTGTGTCCTCCAGAGTAGGAGTGTACCTGGATCACAGTGCAGGTAGTCTGTCCTTCTACAGCGTCTCTGACACCATGACTCTCCTCCACAGAGTCCAGACCACATTCACTCAGCCGCTCTATGCTGGAGTTCGGGTTTATTATGAATATGGAGACACTGCTGAGTTCTGTAAACTGAAATAGACAGAAGTCATTCAGGGTTGTACACTTTGTTTTTACTCTTATACTTCTTTTGTCTCAGTGTTTGTTGCTGAGAGCTGATTGTTGTGGCATTTATTCACTGCACAGAGATCAGCTGTCAATCAAACATATAGTTATTGTTATCTTTGGTTTGCGTTGGTACTTTCTTATATTCCTGATGGTCTGACTGCTGTAGGTACTTCTGGCTTTTCCATGCTCATTAGAGCCTGACCTAGAAATCAGCCATGTTGAAATGTACATTATAAATTGTGTGAAGGATTTACTAAATAAAATCACAACTTGGTGTGTAAGAGGCTGTTTATTTTCTTTCTTTTGACCCAAAAGAGAATTCTGCTGCGTGTTATCTTTCTGCAGCCGTGTGTGTGTGTGTGTGTGTGTGTGTGCTGTCAATCCACCAACCCATTTAACATACTGTTTGTTTCATTCCTTCTAGCATACAAAAAGGTATTGCAATCCATTAGGTTCGTTTATTTTCGTAACATTGGCAGTTCCTTGCAATTTAACAGAAAGGCCAAAACCAAAAATAATTCAAATGAAATAATCCAAAACATACAGCAGTGGGATTAGGACACTGACATAGAAACCAAAATAAAACAATGTAAATATACCTTCACAATAAACTCCAATTGATTCTTAAATGTACAGTTTGACTTAGACAACACTTACATTCCACAGAATACAGACTCTGAAAAACGGGCTTCACCAGGGAGCCCACAACTTCACACACTTGTCAAAATTCAATAAAAAAACACAAACAGTTGTACGTTACCAATAACCACATACAATAGCATAGGTGAGGCTTTATGCATGCTAACAATAGCTTGCTAACACATGGAAACACTGGCGTCGGCGGCTACACATGAAATCCATCGACATCCATCCAAAGTCAGTCTCATCTATAACATATCATCCAGTTAAAAGATGAACAGATATCATTTTAACCTTTTGTACAGACATGTTTTTAACCAGTTATGCAATATTTACCTATTTATTTCACACGATGTACTCCGGCAGCCCGAAACCGAGAGACACCACGCAACTCTTGGCATGTGACACCGCCACCTAGTGGCTGGAATAACTAACTAAAAATTGACCTTCTGCCAGCACACAAACAAACGTATGCACATTTCTTTCATTTTTAGAACACAAAATACATACTGAAACAAACCAGAAATAAATGTGATGGGGGTGTTACAACAAATTCACCACTACTACATAACTATCAGAATAAGTATTCACAATGTCTACAAGGTCATTTAGGTGTGTGTAAACATGATCAATTATTTAAATGATCTTTCTGATACAGATTTGAGATATATGACACAGCAGCAAAACCCTCAACGTCTTAGTTACATACATAAATATACACTTATAAAGGATATGATGCAATCTTTACTCTTTATAACACTATAACCAACCTGTAAATGTAAAATTAGCATTCGCACACATCTGCCTCAAAACATCAGTGTAAATTTAGCAAACAACCGTAACGCGTTTTCCCCTGAAGTTACATATCAAACTATTGGATCTGCCCAGAGCCACTCTGGATCTGCCTTAACCAATCGCTAACGTTTGGTCGTGACGTTGGCTTAGCATCGCTAGCATTAGCCTTAGCTAACTCCTTCAACACTAACGGAGCGAGCTGGAAAATCAAACTTTTCCCGAACCCCGTGGGGAGGAGGGCCACAACATCATGGCCACCAACACAACTCAGCAAAGATTGTTCTTGCTCGGGCTTTAACTTCTGGATATTTGGCAGCGTTGCCACAACGGACCGAATGGCTTCGCTCGCATCTTTCTCCGCCGCCATTACGGAACTGCAACTCAAACTAGCGTACGACCTCAACGTCATCGATCTCAGCCGCTCCCTCTGTTCAATGATTGGACCGGTAAAGATTGGCCGGAGAAAATCCAAGAATATACCGCAAACCCAGACGGAGTACTGAAGGAAAAATGAAAATTGAGCGGAAGTACGTAGGAGGGCGGAGCCAGGCTATATCGATATGACTAAAGGACTAATCACTGAGTGAGTTCATTAATCCTACATTGTGTAATTTTTTTAGTTGATTCTTGGCAAAAAACCCTTTGTTCTTTCACAAATGTGTACTCATTCATGTGTAATTACTTCCACCAACTAGTCAAAGTATTCTCGTAAGCGTAGAATCTGACATTCAGAATCATTCAGAATACATACGAGCGACTCACTCGAATGACGGCAACCATGTTGCGCCTCCATCTTTAAAATACATTAGCCAAAGAGGGACATACCTCCGCATTTGGCCCTCTTACATCTATTGGCACCGTGACGAATGCCAGGGGGAGATTACTCGCCAGGGAAGCGAAAAAGAGAATTAAAACGACAACACGACAGGCAAAGCAACAAGACCAAAGTTAATATTGGAGTGGTTAGAACAGCTGCGTGTAAACAATGGAGAGAGCTAATTTCGGGTTCGGCCACCGTAGAAGGAAGGGCTAGAAAGTAATATTCAGTTGGTTGTCATATACAATTTCACCGCTAGATGGGAGAAATTCTTACACAATGTAGCTTTAAACAAAACAATTACCAGATGTGCTACAAAAAAATAAAACAGAAAAACCTGTAATATCTCTTTATTTGTGCCAATGAGGAAGAACAGTAAAGCGTCATTACATGACATGCATTACATGTCATTTAGCTGACACTTTTATCCAAAGCAACTTACAATTGCTGTATATCAGAGGTTGCTGAGGTTACAGCTCACTGACAGCACACACACAGCTGTTATTATCTGAGGGGAACAGAAAAGCAACATTCATTGAAGAACATCAGTCTCTTTCTCGTCACCCAGAACGATTCACTTATTGGCGGCAGGTCCTGAGTAGAGAGAGTCTGACTGGACGTTGTTACTGGGAGGTGGAGTGGAGAGGGAGAGGGATTTATGTAGCAGTCTCATACAAGAATGTCAGCAGAACAGGGAGCTCGGAAGAAGGCAAATTTGGACACAGTGACAAATCTTTATCTTTAGATTGCAAGAAGAACAACTATGACCTTTGGTACAACAAAGTCCAAACTCCCGTCTCAGGTCCTGTGTCCTCCAGAGTAGGAGTGTACCTGGATCACAGGGCAGGTACTCTGTCCTTCTACAGCGTCTCTGAAACCATGACTCTCCTCCACAGAGTCCAGACCACATTCACTCAGCCGCTCTATGCTGGAGTTGGGTTTTATTCTTATGGGGACACTGCTGAGTTCTGTAAACTCAAGTAGACAGTCAAATCAATCAAGGGTTAAACTCTTTGTTTCCACTTTTACATTTATGTTTGTCAGATCAGCTGTGGATCAAACATTATGGGTGGTATTTTGGCGATAGTGGGAAGATCTTCACTGAGCTGATCCGTCTCATGGACAAAAGACACTCCTATGTGAAGCAGCAGGTCAGATCCCAGCAGAAAACTGAAGTGAGTCAAGTCTGAGGAATACTTGACTAAAAGCCCTGCTTTCAAATATTCCATTTCTCTATTTGTATATACTCCAGTTAAATGCTCATTTGGCAGGTTTATCAAGTGTAGTACTCAAGTAAACGTACGTAAGTACTTTCCATATGTTTAAACGTAGGGTGTCAGCATGCATGCATCAATGGGTCAATGTCTGATGAACTTGAACTTTAATCTTCGATCTCGCTCCCTGTCTGCTATTTGCACATATTAAGTTATCCACTAGAGGTCCCTCTCCTCAAATGTATTGCATTATCACTATACTTTAATGCTTTGCTGCCATTTACAACACACCTATGGGGTGAACTGGAGGTCTAAATGGGAGAAAATCCCTGCAGCAGGTTCTAACATCTGGTGGAAAGACTATAACCAGATGAGTGGAGACCGTTAGAGCAGCACAACATGTTCTACAATTACATAGAGTGTCATTATTATACTTTGTTTGGGGGTCCGCATACTTTTGGCCATGTATTGTATGTCGACATCAGGACACTTTGCAGCAACAAATGTGTACATAAACTTCTTAAATACTTATTATAAATAGTATGTTTTCTCAAATAATCTTTTGAACTGCTTATGAATTTCTTTTAAATAGCTTTTTTGATATTTTGAACTGTCAAAGAAGAAATGCATGTATGTGCCTTTTAATCAAATATATAATAACAGAACAGACACAGTTTATTACATGTTTTTCTGTAGTTGATCAATATTGCTTTTGCTGCATGATTTGATTAATTGATTTTTTCATTTACTCGCAGATTATTAGTTGTTGTTATCTTCAGTTTGAGTTTTGGACTTCCGTGATGGTCTGAATGCTGTAGGTACTTAAGACTTTAGAAGTTTCATGCTTCTCATTAGAGCCTGACCAAGAAATCAGCCATGTTGATGATGTACATTATAAACTGTGTGAAGGATTTATCAATAAAATCATAACTTGATGTATAAGACACATTATGTGTGTGTGTGTGTGTGTGTGTGTGTGTGTGTGTCTGCTGTCATTGTCATACTGTGATGGTGTTTCTACAGACCAAGAAATCACTCCAGTTCACAGATCTTCTAGAGTAAAAAAAAAAAAAAAGTTTTAAAATACTACTTTTGGGTATACGTGCAGTTTAGTGTCTCAAATTATTTGCCAAAAACTGAGTGTCCCAAATGATGAGGGTCTTATTTGAGACAGGTTAGGGTTAGGGTAGCACAGGTGGTTTAGCAGGTTCATAATTAAGGACATTGTATGGGGAATTTGGGACACTAAACTGCACGTATACACTACTTTTGAGTGCCGTTGATGCCAAAAATTGGGAAAGAAGTCCACTTCCATCTTTCAATTACACAGATTTTGGGGATATTCAGCCTATTCATATACATATCTCACTGCACTGTAACTTTTTTTCTAGCTATTCTGTTTTTGCTAATTAGTTATCCTTTATTTAAAACTTAAACCCTAGTTATGTGTGTTTTATATTGGCTTGTGTTTGTTTTATGTGTACTTATAGCCTAGTTGCCATGCCTAAATCAGAAGGGATTACATCCGGCCAACTGAGTGTAAAAATAATCATCGAAATATCCTCTGTTTTACAGTCTCTCTCTCTCTCTCTCTCTCTCTCTCTCTCTGTCTCTCTCTCTCTCTCTCTCTCTCTGTCTCTCTGTGTGTCTCTCTGTCTCTCTCTCCCTCTCTCTCTCTCTGAATGACACACGTTATGCTTTTATTTCGAAGTGTTTCCGGTATTTTCTGGCTAATTCCCTCCGCCTTGATGCGGCTTAATGAGAAGATGTTTTGTAGGTGAGTTTTTTTTTTTTTTTTTTAACATTAATGTGTTTTTTTCCGGTTTTAACCGCCTTGTCCTCGCGGGCGTGGGTTATAACTCGGACATGAAGGTTTAAAGGCCCGTGTCGTCGCTTCAGAGTGTCAGGTTAGTAAAGCGCATTGTCCCCATTGGTGTTTTTGTTGTTGTTGTTGTTGTTGTTGTTTTATCCATCGGCGAACGTTACCTCTGCTACCTCGGGTTAGCTGCTAGCTTTGATGTTAGCTGTATGGTAGCTAAAGGAGTACTTCCGGATCTACATTTCAAAGTAATGCATGAAATCGAAAAAGGCGACAAAAACGTGGAAGAGGCGACATGAACGTCGATAGAAACTCAATAAAATAAAATCGCCAGTCAACAGATATTTTGCCAAAGTGTAAATGCTGCAGATGTCCGTCGTATAACATACAGTAAAACGTTTTCTGAATGCATATTTGTCTACTGGTAAATTCTGCACATAATAATAGCTGTTAGCTAACGTTACGAAAGTCGTAATTCGTCTGTTTTAAGCCAAGTCCTATCTTGTTAATTGAATTTATCAAACTTTCCACATATTCGACGCTGTGCAGGAATACTGGGCCTCGCACTTTGAAGGCATTTGTATGGAAAATAGTGCAACGATAATTTGTTAAAACCACCTCCAGTTAGACATTTTAAAGTAGTATTTACGCCTAAAATGCACCACGTATTTTATCGTAAAATATACATTAACCACATTGTTATCACGTTATGATCAATTTCATAGGATTTACTACACATTAGGTGATTCAGCACAAAACGGTGCTTTGCGACAAACTTGAAATAGCGATGGGCTTGGGATTTAGTTTACACGTCTCACTAGAATTGGAGTAAATGAAATGTTACGCTTTTATTGTGAAGGAAACGTTTCGGGTTTCCGTGTAGCTATCTATGTAGCTTGACGCAGTTGTTTTCAAAAAAGCGACTGAGAGCAGCTGAGCACTGCGGTGTTCCCGAGCAGGAGGCTGGTGACGGACTTCTCGTTTCACGCTCGTTTTCCTCGACGACACTTCTCCATTGCCGGTTATTATTATTAATATCGTTATTATTATTATTATTAATTTTTTTTTCTTTCTCATACACATCTTCACGGATTTACACAGAAATATAATCTCTTGAATGACCCGCTGGGAGGACAGCTGGTGCGGCGATAACATCGGGAGGAGGGGTGATGCCCTTGACTCGGGGGAGGAAGAGTTAGGAGGCAAAGAGGGGGGGGGGTGGGCAAAATCATCTGATGTTCCGAAAACAAGTGACATTGTAACTGTGCGATCTTCATTGGCAGGGGTGTCAGGGATGTGGCGCATGATCTGCGAGTTCATTTCATCCCTGCCGGCCGTGGAGCAACAACAGCAGCGTCCGGCTGAGAGAAGCCATCGAGAGGATATGTTGTGCGGCCGCAGGGAGCCCCGGCTCTGGAGCCCCGCCGCCGGTCGAGCTGAGGAGGCCTGAGCAGGTTCTCCATCTCCGGATTAGATGCTGGCAGAAGGCAAGTGTGCATGACAAGATAAAACAGAGGCTGTCCAAGCCTACGCTGCAGATAAGCCTTAGCTGTGAGTCTACTTTCCCTTTTAGGTTGACATTGTTGCTTTATTTTGGGCCTCTTTGTGTGCCAGACTGCATCCGTGGGAGTAGATGTGCCTATTAATAATAAATGTAATGGGCAGCAGCCCCTGAACTCTAAATGTAGGCTTGGAACTGGGGTGGTTTATTTCTTCTAAACCCTTAAAAGAAAGGAGCGATTGACTGGAAATAATGGCTGACCACGAGGAAGCAGAGTTTTCCGAGTCCCTTCAGAAGGAGGACGGGTTTTCCAGCGAAATTGAGGAGCCAGGTACGGACTTCATATGTAAAAGTTTGCCTATTTTAAATGAAGAAGCACCTCAAGAGGAAACCTTACTGACTGGTTCTGTGTCCATAACTGCAGAAGAGAGTGCAGAATTTATCCAGCTCCAGGCCAAGACGGAGTCCTTTCAGCCAGAGTCCCCGACGAGGACAAACTACCTGCCCAAGCCGGGGAAGTCGGCGCTGAACAGGCCCAGCTCCTACATGGAAAACACGGAGATCCGTAGGAGTAAAAACCTGGCGAGAAGGAAGCCCCCGGGGTTTTTCGCTTCCAAGCTAGCTCGGATTCGTCTTCCCACTAAGCAGTACCTGAGCGTCATCCTACAGGACTCGCGCTGCTTCCTGTTCTGCATGTGCTACCTGACTTTCATCCAGTCGCTCATGGTGTCGGGCTACCTCAGCAGCGTCATCACCACCATCGAGAAGAGGTACAGCCTGCGGAGCTCCGAGTCGGGCCTCCTTGTCAGCTGTTTCGACATCGGGAGCCTCGTCGTGGTCGTCTTCATCAGCTACTTCGGCGGGCGGGGCCAGAGGCCTCGCTGGCTGGCGGTGGGCGGGGTATTTATCGCGGTGGGCGCCGCCCTCTTCTCCTTGCCCCACTTCATCTCGCCGGCCTACCAGATCCAGGAGGTCAACTCGTCCTCCGGCAACGAGGGCCTGTGCATGAACAGCAACGGCAGCGGCAGGGACCGCGTCGACATCACTTCCTGTCCCCGGGACCAGGAGGGCAACGAGCACAACCTGTACGTGGCGCTGTTCGTCGTCGCCCAGATCCTGGTGGGCATGGGGTCCACGCCCATCTACACGCTGGGACCCACCTACCTGGACGACAACGTCAAGAAGGAGAACGCCTCGCTGTATCTCGGTAAGAGTTTGTGTGCGAATGTCTTAGAGCTGGGAAATATATCGATATTATATCAATATCGCGATATGAGACTAGATATCATCTTAAATTTTGGATATCGTAATATCGAATTATGGCATACATGTTTTCCTGGTTTTAAAGGCTGCAGTGATGTCATTTTCTGAACTTACCAGACTGTTGTAACTGTTCTATTATTTGCCTTTACCCACTTAGTCATTATATCCACATTACTGATGATTATTTATCTAAACTCTCATTGTGTAAATATTTTGTGAAAGCACCGATAGTCAGCGCTACAATATCGTTGCGGCAGCGATATCGAGGTATTTGGTCAAAAAATATCGGGATATTTGATTTTCTCCATATCGCCCAGCCCTAGAATGTGTGACGGAGTGCTCAAACGCGCAGTCGACCAATCGGTGACATCAGTCCTGCTGGGGTTGGTTTGGATGAAAACCGGCAGCCTGTTTTGGTAGCAGTGACTTTTTGTTTTGTTTGTATGCTCTGTAATCTTTTTAGAATCTGCTGACATCCACACCCACATCACCTCAGTCCTCCAAAGAAGCTCCTAACTCCGTTAGTCTCATTGCCCGTTCTATCTCCACAGCACTGTGGAGCAGTCTTGTATAAAGTACTTGAAAGCAATACTTGAGTAAAAGTTCAGCAAGTTCAGGTATCGGAATCGGTATCGGGAAGCAAAAAATGGTATCGGACCATCTCTAATTATTTTAACAGCTTAGACCAGTGGTTCTCAAGACTTTTTAAGCCATGGACTCCCCTTGTACCTGGGAAACATTTAAATGCTGATGAAAAAAGGCGAAAAACTTTGGAAAAAGACGGAAAGAAAGAGTAAGGCAAGAATGGGTCGAAAATAGTAATACAAATTATAAACTATAAAAAAAATATTCAAATAAGCGACCAACTTCGAAAAAAAGTGACAAAAACTTTGAAAAAAGCAGAAAAAAACAAAATGAGACAGTAGAAATAATTAAGGAAGAAAGGCAAGGAATAGGTCAAAACAAATGACAAAACTTTTTTTTAAAAAGGTGACAAACTACTAACTGCAGCCTTGTAACTGAAAAACATTTTGCCACAAAAAAATGTCCCGTACCCCCCGCAGTCCTCCAAAGTACCCCTAGGGGTACACGCACCCCCATTTGAGAAACACTGGCTTAGAAAATAGTAAAAAATGCACATGTCCCAGAGCCGAAGGTGACACATTTATATTGCTTGTTTCATCCAGACAACGGCACAAAACCCGAAAAGATCAAGTTTACTTTTTGACGTGACAATTGAAATTCCTGACATTTGAGAAGCCGGAACCAGAAAGTCTTTGGCTTCATTTGTTGAGATAGCGGAGGTTAGCGGAAGGGGAGGGACGGCCGGCGTGTGAAAAATGCACCGGACGTCATTGGTTGAGCCAGACTAAGCATATGACAACAATAAATTATGAACAATAAACGTCACTGGAAATGACTAAAAATACGAACACATATTACAAATATGTATTCAAATTGTCATAAGAAAAACCCACTAAAATACATTCTTTGAATATTAATGGGACAATTATGCCGATACTGACATTCTGCATGGCCAAAAGGGTGGGGATTCCTTGAACATTGCACCCGTATGTGATTGATGAGTCTGACATTCCAAAAACCATGATCCGCTGCCACAACAGCCCCCCAGTCTTAGGGAAAGGCTTTCCACCAGATGTTTGGGAGCTGGCTGCAGGGATTTGCTCCCAGTCAGCCACAAGAGCATTAATGAGATCCAACAGCCATGCTCTACGTGCACTGCCAGTCCGGTTCCTCCACACCAAACTGGGGAAACCATTTCGTTGCCAAACACAAACTGTTGCCACAAAGTTGGAAGCACACTATTGTCTGAAACGTAATTGTATGACCAGTGTATGACGATACACCGGTCAGGCGCTGTCAGCAGCTGTAGACAATGTATGACCGCACACACATTCACCATTACGGCAGCTGCGTGCATTTCAGTAGCTTGGCTTAGTTTGAAGATAGGGGTGGGACAAAATATCAACACGGCCATTGGTGTAATTTATCGGGGGGGGGCACGTGAACAAGAGACACTTGAAGATAAGTTAATTGTGCTGTTTTCCAACAGTTTGGACTTGCAGTGAATACAGAGAGAGAACCTGGATTTAACCTTTTTAACATTTTTGTATTCATAGTCGTGATGTATCATTATAGGGTTGTCTATTGCAGTGTTTCTCAAATCGGGGTACTTGTACCCCTAGGGGTACTCTGGAGGACTGTAGGGGGTACGTAAGATTTTTTGCTAAATGTTTTACAGTTACAAGGCTGTAGTTACTTCTACTCTCTTTTCTTTCCAAGTTTGTCGCTTTTTTGAATTTTTTGTCGCTGTTTTTGAAGTTTGTCACCTTTTTTTTTGAAGGTTTTGTCGTTTGTTTTGACCTTTCTTCCGTACTTTTTTCTAGTCTTTTTTTCTTCGAAGGTTTTGTCTCTTTAAAAAAAATAAAATAAAATAAATTCAGCTTTTTTCTAAGTTTTTGTCACTTTTTTTTTTCTGAGTTTGTCACTTTTGGAATTTTTTTTCACTTTTGTCTCCCCCCTAATGTCGCCTTCCTTCTTTCTACTGTGTGTTTTTTTCAAAGTTTTTATTGCTTTTTTTTAAGTTTGTGTCTCAACTCGACTATTTTTGACCTATTCTTGCCTTACTTCCTTCTTTATACCGTCTTTTTCCAAGTTTTTTTTTAGCCTTTTTTCAGTAGCATTTAAAGGTGCAGTAGGTAAGACTTATAAAACTAACTTTCTGTCATATTTGCTGAAACTGACCCTATGTTCCAGTAGAACTACATGAAGCAGGTCATTTAAATAAAAATCCAGCTCCTCTGGCTCCACCTACAGCCTGTAGTGGGATTTGCAGAAATCCACAGCTCCCTGTTCAGATGCACCAATCAGGGCCAGGGGGGGGGGGGTGTCTAACTGCGTGTTAATCACTGCATTCTCCCTTGTGGGGGGAGGGGCTTAGAGAAAGTTTTGGGCTTTAGCAGAAAGGGGGGAGGGACTGAGAAGTTGGTCCTAAAGGAAGTCCTGGATCTTCACAGTCCTACCTACAGCACCTTAACTGTTTTCCAGGAACAAGGCTGTTGTTTAGTAAATCTATCGCTGACATCGCTGTATTGTTCCTCTTTTAATCTTTTTTTTTTTAACCTAATCTTACTTTACTTAACTTTTTATTTCTTGCTTTTTATACACTTTATTCTGATTCTGATTTTAAGTTACTGAGTAGGCCCCCGTTCTATGCTCAAAGGCACATCAGCAGCAAGGCTAACAAGCAGGTAGTTTAAACAACAGCAGAGAGTTCCTATAGTGCCCGTGCTTGTCACCGCCATGTACATGTCGGACATAGCTCCGCGGCTAAATCGACTTTGAACTGCCCTCCCTTTCCCTTTCACATGCTTCCTCAGACGTTCTAGCCCCAGTGCATTCAAACAAGGTACAGCCTAATTAAACCAACAAATAAGAGCTGGGTTATGAAAGAGATTGTGGTGGGCGGAGGGACGATGGGGAAGGTCTTATGTGCATTCCTCTCGTTAATGGCAGTGAAAGTCCCGCAGAGGCTCGGCGTTGGTCCGAGACCCTTTGTTTTTCTTTCTTTCTTTTTTTAAAAGAGGGAGGCTTTGACCAGTGCAGCAGCCGGTTGGTGGTACGATGTCCCCTGGAAGGAGTCTGGACACTGAAGTGTGATTGGACACGTTCCAGGTTGTAGCGTAGAAATTCTAAAATGATTAAGTTCAGAGGAATAAGTTCAGAAATTTGCCCCTTTTTGGCTGCAATTTGCAAAATGTGTGAGCCCGTTGGTCCTAAGGTGAAAAATACATTTGCATAAAAAAAAGAAACTATAAAGTCCCATATACAGTACGCTGCATGGCCAAAAGTATGTGGACACCCACGTTTCTTTCTTCTGTAATCAATTTAATCGTTTTTTGTTTTTTTTACAAATTCTCTGATTCCAGCTTCCTAAATGTGAATATGTTCTAGTTTCTTCTCTCCTCTGTGACAGTAAACTGGGTATATTTGAGTTGTGCCACAAAACAAGACATTTGAGGACGTCATCTTGGGCTTCTGGGAAACACTGATTGAAATGTTACCCCATTTTCTTACATTATATAGGCCAAACAACTAATAGAATAGAATAGAATAGAATACACTTTATTGTCCCCGAGGGGGAAATTTGTCTTGGACATGGTGCTACAATGTGTTGCTTCACAGCATAAACATGTAACAGAAAAACCATTCTAAAATCAGCATCAAATAAAATCAGCATAAACACAAGATCAACAATGCGTCCTAGGACACAAAAGAAGGACACACGTGACCGCACAGACAACAGCCTAAGAATGAAAGCGTCCATATTATGCTCATTTTCAGGTTCATAATTGTATTTAGAGGTTATATCAGAATAGGTTTACATGGTACAAAAAACACCATATTTGTGTTGTACTGCACATTGCTGCAGCTCCTCTTTTCACCCTGTGTGTTGAGCTCTCTGTTTTAGCTACAGAGTGAGACATCTCACTTCTGTTCCATCTTTGTTGGGAGTCGCACATGTGCAGTACCTAGGTAAGGACTACTAGCCAGTCAGAAGCAGAGTATGAGGCCGTGCCCTGACAGTACCTAGGTAAGGACTACTAGCCAGTCAGAAGCAGAGTATGAGGGCGTGCCCTGACAGTACCTAGGTAAGGACTACTAGCCAGTCAGAAGCAGAGTATGAGGCCGTGCCCTGACAGTACCTAGGTAAGGACTACTAGCCAGTCAGAAGCAGAGTATGAGGGCGTGCCCTGACAGTACCTAGGTAAGGACTACTAGCCAGTCAGAAGCAGAGTATGAGGGCGTGCCCTGACAGTACCTAGGTAAGGACTACTAGCCAGTCAGAAGCAGAGTATGAGGGCGTGCCCTGACAGTACCGAGGTAAGGACTACTAGCCAGTCAGAAGCAGAGTATGAGGGCGTGCCCTGACAGTACCGAGGTAAGGACTACTAGCCAGTCAGAAGCAGAGTATGAGGGCGTGCCCTGACAGTACCGAGGTAAGGACTACTAGCCAGTCAGAAGCAGAGTATGAGGCCGTGCCCTGACAGTACCTAGGTAAGGACTACTAGCCAGTCAGAAGCAGAGTATGAGGGCGTGCCACGCTAGCAGCTAGGCGAGCATTATAACGTGTGTTCCAAAGTGACCACGTTTGTCTCTGAAGTAAAGGCTGGACTACAATAGAGCTGTTTGGAGCAGTTTGTGAACAGTGTTTTCTGTTGGAGATGGTAAGTCCCTTTGGGGGGGACTTTGGGCTTTTTCACTTTGTAAACCTATAACGTGCACAAAAAAGATATATGACACGATAGGGGAAAGGGGAAAAGCCAAAAAGCATAATATGAGTACTTTAATCCAAGTAGTTGTACAGCCCTATAAATGAACCTTAATATAATATTTAATTGTTGTTGGACACAACTTTTATCTGCTCTACTTGCCATTTTGGCAAGTAACCAAAAAGTGTTTGTCCTTCGGTCGAGACCCACTCCACCAGTTAACTCTGGTATTCAGTTGTTTTTGTGACTGCTGAATGAAAATACTTGTTCCCCGGCCTTAATGGGCGAGGGCCAGCAGGACGGAGCAGAGCAGGGTTACCCAGCCAACAGGAGCATACTGTTAGGCTGCAGAAACATGTTGATGTGGTCGGTTGGTTTAATGGAAACTGACAGCTTCTCCAGTCACTGGAATGAGGACGGTGCCCATTAAAACACCGTCACAGTTGAGTCCAGTAACCAAAAAAACCCACAAACCAGCTAAATCCTGCCAGTTTGATGCTGGCAAATGTTGTGTAATAGTTTAGTCGCACTCGCTATTATTTTCCGAAGTAATCAGTAGACCCAAACGGAATCTGCTGATTTTTTTACAGTTTTAAGCGGTGATCCAAAATGAAAAACGGTCTGTTTTTCTGCTTGGAGTGGAGATGTTTTAACATTCGTAGGTTTTTTATTTATTCGCGAAAATTCTTCAGAATTCTGGGTCCGCAGATTTCGTGTGGCCCTTTTAATCAGTCACCTATTTTAACCTATTTCTTGCCATAAGGTAGAATCGACTTTATATAATGTCATGTTTTCCTTATTCATTCACTTGGGTGTTTTGTGACAACATAGAACGTAAATGGACTTTGGCAACCAACTCCTATTTCAGATATTCAAAAAAATCTTTGAAACCAAAATAACTTTGATGTCCTCCCTTGGAAAATGGAAATTCAAAAGAATGTCGAAACATTGCAAGAAAAAAAATGGCAATTTTATAATTCTGTCATCTCGCTGTCCTCGTGTCCTGCTGTGGTTTAATAGCAGCCGGCTGTAGAATTAGTGCCACCAGCTGTTAATCTTTAACTCCTAGTGCTTGCATAGTAACAGTAGTGGATGGAGCAACCCATTCATTTACATTTTCTGTTGCAGATTATCTGGAAATTTGTTTACATTTAAAAGTAAATTTGAGTTAATTGGCAGTTGAGTAACCTGCTCAAGAGGAAGCATAACAAAGTGTGTTTGAAAGATCTTTAGATTGCAATTGGTTCAAAGTACCTTGTAGGTGTTTTAAAATTCCACTTGACTCTCTCCTTCTCTTTTGCCTCTCTTTTGAGATCTACAGTGTCTGATATTGACCATGAAGTGTGCACAAAGGGTAGCCTAGAAATCTAGACGCACCCTAGCGGCAGCAAATGTAACTTTCCGTTGGCTTACGAGCTGGAAAAACCAAACTCGCCCCTCAGATTGAGCCCTGCCAATGGTGAGTTCCCAGACCCAACATCTTGATGTGGGTCAGGCTTGTCAGGCTACACAAAGGGCTGACTGGACACAGATAGACATCTAATGCTACTTAGCCTACTTGGGTTACTGTGTTAGTGGTGGAACATGAGATGAGCGGAGACAGATGATGCCTTTTAGTAAATCTGCAGCTGTACTGTAGATTCAGCAGGAATGCTACACAGATAGACCACTACTGTATTCATTCATCCCACTGCTTGGTCTTTGCAGACACTTTTAAAAACACGGATTGATCAAGTGCTTACAAGAGTTGGAATTTTCTGGCACAGCATTGCGCTAAACGTGAACTGAAATCAATCGGTACCATTTGCCTCGCGATCCCTTATCACATCAAAGGTGTCTTCTGGTTTATCTCAGCTGCTGATGGAGACAGAAAGACCAACTGGGAGGGTGATTTAAACGTGAGTTTCTAATGATTCTTAAGTCAGATGGCCGTGCCCACTGGGAACACTGCCAGCCTAGCAGCAACCCAATGCAGCGTATTCTGTTTGGGTCCCGCCCTGCCTCGAATAGTAAGAACGAGGGACGTCACTCCGGGGGAAAGATGGTGTTTATCCCTTTGTTATGAAACGGGGAATCCAACTGAACACAAGCCCATATTCGCACACATCTGCCGCTACAACAACCTGCACTCTTCTGGTTTCAGTCTTTCCACCAGGTGTTTGAGAGATTTGCTCCCATTCGGCGACAAGAGCATCGGTGAGGTCCAACACCGATGTTGGGTGATCAGGTCTGGCTCACAGTTTGCGAAAAACTGAAATGAGAAGAGGTAAAGACAGGGAACGTCCTACGTTTGTGGCATTTCCACACTGTTTTGTCCCAGTATGGGTGCAGCAGACTTGCTGTCTGCTGGAGAACAAACAATCTGGTCCATTTTGGCTCTGCTTTGCGTTAGCCTACATATGAGATCATGCCCAAAGGCGTACCAGACATCCATTAGAATAATTCAGCACAATATTGCTTTGTAACCCCAATAAGAGATGCTCTGTTTGGCTCCCATATAAGGCATCGGGACACACGCTACGGCTACTTGAAATTTTTATGTGCCAGCTCAGAGGTGCAATATGGTCGTCAACAGCGCCTGTTTGTGTTTGGCATGCTTTGTCAATTTACTGCATATGCGACCAGAGACCTGTCCATTTTGTCAGTTTTTTTGTTGGATGACTATAGGTTGTAGTTAAGAGTCAATTAAATGATACACAGATATAAGCACCAGCACCCTTTTTCTGGATAAGATATAAAGTCATGTCTACACTCTGATTTCCTGTTTTCTCAGAGATTATAATCAAGGTTTTTTTTAAAACCTTGCCATCAAGTTGGACCATGTTTAGCGTCTGTGAGAAGCTTAATCTGAGTGATAATAAGCAACCAAATCGCCCCTTCTTTTATCAGCCTGACATCGTGTTCATGTAAGCTGTTTTCTGTTTGGGTGGGGGAGTTATTTTGTGTTATTTTTGACCCACCGACATCGACACCGAGGCTGTTAGTGGTTGCTATGTGCAGTTAACTTAATGTTTACATGTCGATTTAAGATGTGGATTAACCTAATCTCATCCGTGCTGCCATTTTCTGTCGCTGTATTTTAAGGATTTTGCTCTTTTTCTAGCTTAATCCTGCCTACAAAGCTCTGATTGACAGTAGTCAACGAGCACAACATTTGAATGGGAATTGTAAAATGTTGAGCATTTTCCCCGATCTATAACTTAAACAGTTAACGCCTTAAAGGGTAACTACCGTTTTTTTCAACCTGGACCCTATTTTCTTATGTTTTTGTGTCTAAGTGACTGATGGGAACAACAATCTTTGACATTGGTCCAGTATTAAGTGAGATCGCTGCAGTTGGCAGCGGCGAAACAAGCTACAATGTAAGTTAACAGGGCAATTGTCCAGCTTGTATTTACCTTTACAAAAGTGCTCGTTTTGCCACTGACAGACTCAGATTAATATTCTAAGTGTCTGACAACATTATGGAAAGGATCCCTTCAGAGATAGATCTTTAAAACCTCTTTGAGACCTTTCTGTTTAACCAGAAACAGCTCTGAAGTCGCTAGTGCTAAACCCACCAGACTCCATTTAAAAAAGCAATGCTTTCAGTGTGTATAGAGCCAACATATTTTGACGTGTAAATCGGTAAACTAGGTGTTTATTTCAACCCAAACTAGAGTTGTGATGGTTGGAAAGGTGGAAAGACGACCCAAAACGGCTTTTTATAGTTTTATTTTGTGTCTGTTGACTTTGAAGTGAAGTGAAGACTTTGACTTTTTAAGATGCTAAAATGACTGTTTATTTACATGGAGTCTGGTGGGTTTAGCGAACGCAATTTCGCGGATGTTTTTATGTTTAAAAAAAGGATCTTACTCTTTGACAGAAAGGTCGACCTCCTTAGAAATCCTTTCCATAATGTTGTCAGACACTTAGGATATTAATCTGAGCCTGTCAGTGACAAAACGAGCACTTTTGTGAAGGTAAAATACAAGCTTAAAATAATGTATTCACCGATTTACAGACGTCTTTCGCCATGTAAGTCTATGGGAAATTCAGCTCTAGCTGCATTTTGCCCCCCCAAATACACAACCTGCAAACTGAGGACTAGAAACACTGTCATAAATTAAGGACTCTAAACATTAAACATTTTCTCTCCTGTTGAAGAGCTTCACACCGTCCCGCTCCGGGCTACACAGCAGCTAAACCTGCCGGGAGGTTTGTTTGTCATGTTCCCCGGTTTATCGGGGCAAACGGTTTGTGTTCACAAATATTGCTCGAGCCATGCTCAGCGATGTGACGTGAGTGGAAGTGCCGTCTTTACACCACTCGGTTTAATTCAGAGGGCTTTAATCGACTGGCGCGACAAGACGATGAAATGAGAAATGTGCTGCTACACTCAACAGTTAAAGTAAGGCACATAAACCGGCAGAGTTAGTGGTTCAAACACCTACCGGGGTCACTAATAGCATATTGCTGTGTATGCACTCATGGTGTTGCCGGGTACTTTGGATAAAAGCATTTACCAAAGGGTCTATTTTTTTGTTGTGACATAAAAATCTATAAAGTCATAAATCCATTTGTTGCACTTGCACATGTTGCTGTAATTCTTCGCTTTGCACGCCAGTCTGAAATGTTATTTTATGATCAATGTGCTAAAACAATTGGTCAATTAATGGATTAGTCAGTCGACATGGATTCATCCAAAACGATTCCAATAATGAAATGTTTGTGTCATTAATTAAGCAAAAATGCTGAAGAACAGATGCATCTTGAGCTGGTTATCTGTAAATCTGAGTGGCCACAAGACATTTATCTACAGCAGAAGTGGAAGCCGGTATAGCCAAAAACACAGTTACTATCAGCTTTTATAGCAATTTCCTACTTCATTGTCAACTTTCCAGGTCAATCAAGTGTAAAATGTTTGTTATATTCTGGCTTTTTTACCGCGTAAAGGAAGGTGGACAGAAATTTTACGTTACTGACTGACTTTTCAGCCTTTACATGACTTGACTTCTAGTATTTGCAGGTTCACGTCTCTAGAGTGTACAGGGAGCGTATGTAGGTCAGTAAAAGATGGAATTGATGAGCTTGATGTTATCATTAATATTTGTTGGCCTTGTTTGTTGGTGTTGAGCTTTCTGGTCGTGTTTGGTTTCCTGTTGTTGAGTCTTTAGAAGACGTTAGAGATCGTCACTAGGGGGGTTTGTATTAATGAACGGCTGCTGATTGCTCATTTTATCTCTCACCATCTCTGCAGGGTAAAAAAAAATACTGTGTATCGAGCCTAAACCATAACACCTAGTGTGAAATGTACAGAAAACCAGTGGGGAGTTCAAACGGACGCTGTGGTTTGTCGCTGCTTCCGTCTGGCCCTGTGCTGTTTTTCCTGTGTCTCACAGCCAAATATATTTCAGGAAATTTGCTAAAATTCAAGTAGTTGTTAGGAACATTAGTCACTTAAAGTGAACAAAAAAAAAGTGCAGGAAGCCTGTTCACAGATTTCATGGAGGCAGGGGAGTCTGATGCCGGGGCTGGCAGCCCCGTTGGGAAGTTGCAACGAGACAGTGCTGTGTCAGCAGGTTGCTGTGACACCGCCGTTTGTCATCCCGTAACGTTTCATTGTCCCCCCCACACACACACACACACAGACACACTTCCATCTCGCCCTGGCCTCAGCTGTCTGTCTGTCTCTCCAAACACTACATCACATGGCTCCTCTCTCAGCGTTCACCTCTGCTGTCGGGATGCGCGGGACAAAACAACGCAGCGGCAGTTTTGTAGCGTTTGAAAAAATAAACCCATCCATCAACTGGCAAAGATCTAACGAAAGCTCAAATGAAACTTGGCAGCACCAAACGTTGAATGGATTGAAAGCTTACAAGCTTCGTGCTCGTTGATTGAGGTTCACATCTTTCCGAGGCTCTTGAAGCCACACAGTTAATTTGGAAAAAAATGACATTTCTTATTTATTTTATTAGCTTTTCGGCTGGTTTACAGCTGCCATCCATCTCTTTTTAACGGCCGTGTTGTGTGTTGCCGGCGTGCAGGTCCAGACTGGTGTAATCCGGGTTGTGGAGTGATGACTACGGGTGCAGTAACACCTTGGAGGGCTCTCATTATGTGTGTTGGGTGATGGTGATGCAACAGCTTGGCAGCACTAGGGTGCCCATAAACACTGAGTTACCCTGCCGAGGTTATAATGGCTCATTACAATTCAATTCACTTTGTTTTAGGGATCGACCGATACTGGTTTTTCAAGACCGATACCGATTATTAGTAGTTAATGAAACCGATAACCGATATTTGGAACCGATATGCATTTACGGTGAAAATGAAAATCTTTAAATCAAAATTAAGATTTTGGAATGTTACAAACTCCAACACAAAACTTGACACTACAGGTGAATAGGGTAAACGTTTTAACTAGCCGATATCACCCTGAAACTTTCTCAGTTGATTACTTACATTAAGATGAGAAAAAAATGTATTACAAGTTTTCTGTAATTGAATGTTTAAATATGCAAATTAGGCATTCTCTAATTACATATGTGCTAATTTGCATATATTAAAACATATTAGATGGGGGGAAAATTACAGAGGGATTTATGGATATCTACTTTTGTTATCCTGTACATCAGAATATACTGTCGATTTTGGAATAAAATGTTATATAAATCAGGCTAGGAAAAATATATTTACAAATCCCTCTGTAAATGTCTTCATAATATAACTAGGTACAAGACTGGAAAGATTGGTGTATATAGGTGCTACTGAAGTGGAGATTTCGGACTTGGAGTATGAGAGAAAAGTCATTTTGAGAAAACGGGCTTTAAAGATTT
This sequence comes from Sander vitreus, assembly GCF_031162955.1. Taxonomy (NCBI): domain Eukaryota; kingdom Metazoa; phylum Chordata; class Actinopteri; order Perciformes; family Percidae; genus Sander; species Sander vitreus. Next base: position 28,585,202 of record NC_135866.1, read on the forward strand.
ATATTGTAAAATTCCAGACATTTCTATATGAAAACATTGCTAACAAGCAAAAAAACTGGCCAAGTAACAATGTAGACCATGTCTAGCACATGAACAATGACCACTGAATAAAACAACATTGCCAAATAACACCTTCAACTAACCACAGAGAACCACAAATAACAGACACACAAACTTATCATCAGAACTGCAACTCTAGTCTTCTATGTCCATCGGAACACACAGAACACAAAGTCCACCTATGGTTGAAAGCCTAGCTCTCCATGCCTGCACCATATGTAGGCCCCTCACCCCTCTCTTGCTGATACCTTTTCAGCTTTTTAGCTGTGCTCAGAGTCTTTCTGCAACAGTTTGCACTCTCAGACTGGATGGATTCGGCTTTTGCGATCCTCAGCATGTCTGTTTCCCTGATGGTGGTGACGGTAACGACAGTGCTTTCCAGCCAAAGCTTATCCATAATGGCAAGCATGGCAGAGGCCCCCTCATTAAAAGTTGAAATGGCCATACTTGCTGCTGCCTCAACCCTACTCTTACCCACAAACACTGTTTTTGGACAGCGGGCCCATATGACTATGAGTTGAGGCACTCATTCGCATTTTGAGTGCTGCCATGCTGCATGCGCTGCAGCAGGCTGTCACTTGACATGCGGTGGTACACGGGGATCAACTTCTGGCCCACCTCCCGAGACAAAAAGTTTCCTGCATGGAGCCTGTGGCTCTCTGGAGTTTCTCCATTTTCCTCCACTCTCCTAGCCTGACAAGCCAGACCCACATCCAGATGTTGGGTCTGGGAACTCACCATTGGCAGGGTTCAACCCGGGGGGGCGGGATAAACGGTTGTCTTTCAAATTCCCTCTGCACGCAATAGGATAGCGCTACAACCAGGCAGAGCAACGAAGAAGGTAGCGGAGCTAGTTGATAGATTAAACTTTTGCCGTATCCGGTCGGCAAAACTCCGAACACAGCTTGCTTTTTTAAGAATGACTTCAGTGCCGTTCTTTTCTCAAAGAAAAGCTGAACTCCAAGTCTTCCAGAAGACTGCTGTTCCCATCAGCAGCAGCCATAAGCCCGCCCGCCGACTCTATACACGATGTGATTGGCCTGACCACAGTTTGGTTTTTCCAGCTCGCAAGCCAACGGAGAGTGCCTAGACCCCCCTGGCTGCAAAATAAATTAGCTGCCGCTAGGGTGCTTCTAGATTTCTAGGCTACCGCTCTCCTATACCAACACCAGGACAGGTTGCACCAGGTGTGCAAGGGGACTTCGTCCCAGGACATGCTGTGGAGGAGACCAGCCCAGATCTCATTCTTCATTTTGTCTAGGGAACCCTGGTTATTTAGAATTGCCCCCCTGTAATAATTTTGTAATGTTTTACATGTTTTGGCCGTTCATTTTCCCAGACCCCCCCCAATTTGCGTTCAGCACTTAATTTTCGTAGTGCTGTGCCCATACGCTTATGGGCATGGTTGATGCATTCTAATTTCACTACCTCATGCCCAGGGTATGGGTTGAGGGATACCACCTCCCTGAATGCAGCACTGTCTCCATCTGACAGCATCTGAATATATCTCAGCTGGTGGCGACTCACGGGCCTGGCCCACATCCTCCTTCGCTGCCTCCTGCTCCATAGCCTTGCTTGAGCCCCTACAATTTTGTGCACAGTCATGTGTTTCTCTCCAGGGGTCAGTTCCCTCATCTGTAATCTTTCCTTCATGCCTGGCAGCTTCTTTAAGGGCACACGCATGGCAATAGGAGGATAGAACCTCAAAGTCGATCACCAGTCCCGTAAATATATCGATGCACACCCCGATCCCATAGTGTGATGTGAACCCTCTTTTCTGCCAAGTGCCATCAAAAGACACACTGACTGCATCTGCATCCTCCCTCAGCAACTCTGCCACATCTGCATCAATATCCGCATAGGCCTGCCTGACCTGCTCCCTGGTCCTGTCCAGTGACTCCAGACCCCTCTCCATTTCTGCCGCTAAAATGAAATGTGTATTATATCAATAACTGTTCATTTGGTTTGTTTTTTTATAGATACAGTACACAAAGATCTGTACTGTAAAAGTAAAACTGACCAATACAACATAATTAATGAGATAGCACTTTATTCTATTCTTATAAATCCATCCTTATTCCATTGCCGCTTTACCCCCAGCGGCCCGGTCGTCTTTTATCCCAATGCTGATGCTCTGCATCACGTTGTGTAACACGGCAGCCCGCCAGCCGAGGGCTTTCCCTTTCCTCCTGCTAGATAAGGGATTATCCACGACACCACTGGGTCCCCTTGGAAAACCCAAGCCCTCAATCCCATCCCCGATTCTTTATCATCCCAGCCTCTGGCTCTCCTAGTCAGATGATGTAATAGTCTAGTGGAGAGAGCGCGGGCTCAGAAAATATGCCTCTGTGAGGATGCTTTGCAGATGAGCAGCTGAGGAATATCAGTCAAACATAGTGATCAGTTATCATGCATTAGGGTTGCAACGGTATTAGATTTTTCGCGGTAAGATAAGTCTCTGTGTTACACAATTATTATCATGATGACTGTTTACATGCACATTATATTCCAGGTTTTGCCCTTATTCAGAAAAATACAATGACTCGATATATTGCAATATATTTCGATACTGTGCGTAAGGCGATATATTGGGATTTTTTTTAAGTGTAATTTTAGAACAACTAATATTTAAAAAAAAAAGACATGATGTGCATAAAAGTCAAAGAAGTTTACTTTAGGTAAATAATTCAGTACACAGAAAATCAAACTGCCAGTTTGGGATTGTGGTTCCCAGGTTCTTAGTGAGCTAATGTTTATATGCTGAAGTAGGCCAGAGTTCAGCCATAGCTACGTTGTTAGCTTCTAGCAAAAAGTCAGGCACTGCTAGGCACTGTTAGGCCAGGACACTAGTGGTGCGTCTCAGCATAGCCATCTAGCGGTAGGGGGTTTAAACACAACATATATATATATATATATATTTATATATATATTGCGTTTTGGAAAATCTATACAGTATTGCAAAATAAAATGTGTATATAAAGTGTATAGATTTTTTCTTACACCCCTAATTCCCACTAACTTGTTTACATGGTTAATGAAAGAGAATATAACATTAATATTCCCGTTTACATGCAGCTGTGCAAAAATGGGATTTTTTTTCAAAGTTTTCCACCGGTGCCGGATTTGTTTGACCGTGCGAATACAGCGTCCCTCTTTCATTCCTATAACCACCTTCTTGGAGAGGTCAGCGTTGTTGTAATGATTGTGCATAACCTGTTGATATCCAAGTCTTTCATAATGTTTAAAAGTAGCTGTGTTTTTCTCCTTCTGACCAGAGATGTGGGATTTTCTTTTACGCATGCATCTCTACAATGACCCTTTCAAAGGAATAAAAACAGAAAAAATGCTGTGCAGCTCTATTATATATACATACATTCAGTGGCACTCATAAGTTTATGAACCCATGCTAAAGTTGACTAAAAAGCGGAATAAAAAAATCATCTTTAGGAAATTGATCTTAATGCCTTAATTAAAAAAAATTAGGAAAATCCAACCTTTAAGGACACCAATTTTCTTTGTGAATGAATAATGTATCGTAAATAAATAAATGTTCTTCCTTAAAATACAGGGGGCATAAGTAAGTACACCCCTATGTTAAATTCCCATAGAGGCAGGCAGATGTTTATGTTTAAAGGCCAGTTATTTCATGGATCCAGGATACTATGATCCTGATAAAGTTCCCTTGACCTTTGGAATTAAAATAGCCCCCCTCCCCCACATCATCACATCCCCTTCACCATACCTAGAGATTGGCATGGGGTACTTTTCATAAAATCATCTCTCTATGCAAATCAAACCAGCTATTAGGCTAACTGAAACAAAACCATGCCCTACACACTAGTTCTTCCACAAAATAAGTGGTGGGTTTTTTCCCCATATAACAGAACATTCGATTTTAATTTAGTGCCCAGAGTCAGCAATGAGAGCTGTTGATGCATCACTTGCAAGTTGTCATTTTATTTTGAAAAACAACAACATTGGTGATTTAGAAATGAGGCGTCTTTGAAGCTACTGCTGACAGGAACCCAGCGACCCCGGGTGAGTTCACAGGGACTCTGACACCAGTGCCTGGCCCAGCTTTGAGTTTTTAAGTCACGCCACGCATTTCTGTTTTTTAGCTTTAAAGTTTGGCCAAAGACTTTTAAGATGTTAATTCCCCCTAATTGGAGAAATCTTATTCTCAGCCCCAAGCAGGCCCCTTATTACACAAGCATATGATCTGCACACATGACCCACACACATGGCCTTTTGTACCCCGCTCTTAAAGCCTAGATTAGTTTGATTTGAAGCGTTGCATAAGGGTTAAAGTTAGGCATTGAGTGCAGGGAATTAAACAACTTTGACACAAAAGTTTACGTAAAGTTGTTCCTCTTAGACAAATGTAGCTAAAACTATGTTTATAAGACACAGACAGTCCTGGGAAGTTATCAGGATGACACCCGGCTAAATGCGGAGCAATCCAATCGGGGATCATACTTACTATTAGTCACACTGTCTCCTGCCACTATGTGTGTTTTCTATTCACTTCCTTTAATTTGTGGAGGTAAATAAAGGAAGGACAATGCAAAATGTACAGAGCGAAAATGTTTAAGCTCTGGAAGTGGCAGGTAGCCAGTGGTTTGTGACCTTAAAAACATAGTAAAGGTTTTTTGTTCTCTTTTTTTTTTTGAACATCCTTCTGTTTTTTTTAAAATTATTAGTATCAACCAAATGTCTCTTCCAGTGTCTGTATCCACGTTTAGGTGACAAAATAGTTGATTTTTGTGTTGTTTTAAGCTCAATAAAACGGCATTGGCCAGGTTTTTGTTGGTCAATGGCGCGATCACTTCCTGCTGCCTCAAGATAGCAATACGCCAAGAATGCACCTGAACACACCTCCCTGTAAGACCAGCACGCCCAGGTGCATTTGCTATTTAAACAACGTGGGCGCTGGACGGGAAATTGACAGCTGTGTCGGTCTGAAACTAGCAAAGACACTTACGTCGGGCTTTGTTTTGCGCTGCCCTGCGTCAGTCGGGTTCGTCAAGTGGATAGAAACATGACTCCAATGGGATGATAATGTGGCTCTGTGTCTGCTGGATGTGGAAGAAGGCAATTGCTTAACTTATTTTACGTTATGTGGGGACTTTGTGTCTTTCAGCTTGACGTCTTCATGTCCCTTTGAGGCACAACACTGATTATTGCAGGCATAAAGTTTGATCACTAATCTTGTTCACTGTTTTCTCCTCTCCTCAGCCATCATGTATGTGATGGGAGCACTGGGTCCAGCAGCTGGTTACCTGCTGGGAGGAGTCCTCATCGGCTTTTACGTGGACCCCAAGACTGTGGTCAACATCGATCAAAGCGACCCCCGCTTCATCGGCAACTGGTGAGAACAATCTGGCTGCTTTGGGCCGGTTGAAGTGCATTATCTGCGTAATATTATTAATGTGGGTAATATAACATATATACAAAGACATTCCCTTCGCCAAAAATGAGTATTGGGACTCAGGATACGTTTTGTCGCCGCTTATTTCTGAGAGTGAATCAAAAGTAGACCACATTTTTAATTATACTATGTGCAGGAAACTTGACAAATCAAGAAGCTACCCAGATGCAGCATCACTTTACATACAGTACATCAGATGCATTGTTGCTCCTTAGGTCACCTTTTGGTTTTTGTACATACTGTATACTGCTGCTGTGTTTGAGACGCAGTTAGTTATCTCTTTACAGCTCTCAGTGATTCCATCCTTTAACTGACAGCACAACTAGTGACTCACTAGCTAACCCGGTGGGCTTCCTACATGAATTATAAGTGATGATAGCAGGAAGAGGATGGATGAGTCTACCAGTGAGTTTGCACAAGCCTGGCGACAGTTTTTTATTTGTTTATCTGTGCACAAAAATGAGGCACAGAGATAAAATGATACCAAGTTCAGAACATTTGTTTATGTGTGTGTGACGTCAAAAACTGTAACTGGGAGTACAACGATCTGGTACGAGTTCACGGGTAGTAAGTTACGGGTTTGACTGCCGTTCCAGGGCACTTTCACGGGAAGAAGGTTGTGAAAACACGAGTTACCTGGAATTGCAGCATCAGAAGCTCCACCGCCCAGATTCACGGACAGATAATTGGCCAACACATTCAAACCCTGGGCCCATCTGTGCGCCCATGGGCGTGCTGGTCTTACAGGGAGGTGTGTTCAGGTGCATTCTGGGCGTGCTGGTCTTACAGGGAGGTGTGTTCAGGTGCATTCTGGGCGTATTGCTATCTTGAGGCAGCGGAAAGTGATCGTCCCATTGACCAACAAAAACTTGGTCTAAAGTCAATAACGCAGCATTTCATTGTTATTTTAACAGCAAATTAGTAAAATGCTCCTAGGCTCGTGCACAGCGCGCGCACACTATGCTTGTTACACACACAGGGACGCACAGCAGCACACAGACATACAAAATATTACAAATACAAATGTTATGGTGCAAATCCTCCATCATAATAGCAATGCTCCAAGGTCCAAACGCGCCTGGCTTTTAAAGGGAATGGGAGATGACACTCTTGATTAGTTCATTGCATGTTACACCCAAAAAGCACCTCTGAGTAATGAAGACACAAAGTACAACCCTTTTGAACCATGCGCCCGGCGCACGGACCCTTTTTTCCGCCATTAAACTAGCAAAAGTGGATTTGGACACGCCCTAAACGCACCTGCGCCACGCGCTTCATGCCGTGCGCTTAGATCGTTAAAATAAGGCCCTAAGACTATCAGCTCCACACAACTCTCTCTGTATTTCTCAGTATTACTATTTAGGTTCAGAAAATGTCGACTTTCGGCCTTTCAGTATTTAATTTAAATCTTCCCCCGTCTTGTCTAGGTGGAGCGGGTTCCTGCTGTGTGCCGTGGCCATGCTGCTGGTCATCTTCCCCATGTTCACCTTCCCCAAGAAGCTGCCCCCCCGACACAAGAAGAAGAAGAGGAGGAAAAAGCTGAGCATGGACGACCTGTCCAGCGACGACGACGTCCTCAAGGAGAAGAGCAACAACAAGAGCCAGGCGGTCACCTCGTCCATGGGCTTCGGAAAGGACATCAAAGGTACCGAAAAGAAAACACTGCGACGTGTCGGCGAAGGGCTGCAGATGTCACTTGCGATGTTGGAGGGTCTCTCAGAGTCGTCTGTCTTTCTCCTTTTTAAAATAACAGTGTGTTAAATATGAGTCCAGCCGGTCAACATCTGTCTTAAAAGTTTATTTAATTTGGTAAAAGTGCAGTCACATTCAACAAAACTGCCTTAAATTTGTTTGGGTAATGGTCATTCATGGTTTGATTAAAAAAAACAAAAGCAGAAGTGCATTGATTATCTATCCGTCTATTAATTCTTTCTTTTTATTTAAAGAGCATTGTATGTTTTTATTTGTTCAAACAGAAAGACAAGAAATGTGGGGAAAGAGTGTAGGGAACATGCAGCAAACAGCCGGATCGCCCATAAGCAGCTATTTTGTTATTATATTGTAGTAATGATAGTATAAAAAAAACCATAGACATAGACATTTTCTAGTTTCCAGCTTCTTTAATGTAATTATTGGCTGGTTTCCTCAGTCGTCTCCACCAAGACAGGTTTTTGGACTAATTTTTTAATCAAAGAAATAATCTTGATGTAGATCTTCTGCTCTTTTCTCTTAAAGGTGCAGTAGGTAAGCCTTATAAAACTAACTTTCTGTCATATTTGCTGAAACTGACCCTATGTTCCAGTAGAACTACATGAAGCAGGTCATTTAAATAAAAATCCAGCTCCTCTGGCTCCACCTACAGCCTGTAGTGGGATTTGCAGAAATCCACAGCTCCCTGTTCAGATGCACCAATCAGGGCCAGGGGGGGTGTCTAACTGCGTGTCAATCACTGCTCATGCACACGCATTTATTCTCCCTTGTGGGGGGAGGGGCTTAGGAGACCATTTTGGGCTTTAGCAGAAAGGGGGGAGGGACTGAGAAGTTGTCGATGTTAAATTTTTTTGGCTAAGTCCTGGATCTTCACAATCCTACCTACAGCACCTTTAACATCATTGTTAAGTGTAGAGTGTACTCTTCTCCCATATTTGAGTGGAAATCCACCACACAATGCTTTCATGATTCGGTCAGGACGGAGGGCACTGTCAGGAACAAATAACTTCTTTACAACAAACCCCCAAAAATATCAAACTTTTCTCCCTGTCTGCCCATCTTGTCCTTTTCCTCTTGCAGACCTGCCCAAAGCGGCAGTGAGGATCCTGAGCAACGTGACCTTCTTGTTCGTCAGCCTCTCCTACACGGCTGAAAGCGCCATCGTCACCGCTTTCATCACCTTCATCCCCAAGTTCATCGAGTCTCAGTTTGGCATCCCGGCCTCCAGCGCCAGCATCTACACCGGTGAGCTCGATTACACTTAACATTGTTCTAGGCTTTTACACACCGGGGACGTTTTTTTTCGTGCGATTAATTTGCACGTCAATATATTTTTTTCAAACTTTTTTTGTTTTTTTTGTTGCCTATGTTCCCACATTTCTAAGAATTTATTTTTTTCACTAGGCCCTATGTTCCCACAGTTCCAAGATTTCCTTTTTCATAAATTTGTATCAGATTTGATCCCCTTAACCCTTACCCTGAAAAATGTGGGAGGATAGGGCTTCAATTGAAGGGAAATGTAGGAACACAAGACCTGATTTTGAAAATGTCCTAGAAATGTGGGAACATGGGGCCTAATAGAACATAGGGCTGTGGGAACATAGAGCTGACCCCGTTTGCATTACGAGTACACAGAACGCAATTATTATGCAGCGATAAAGCGGCATCATTTTTTCCCGAAACAAGGTCGATTTCTCTGAGCTTTCGCGACGCGAATAAAGACGTCAACCAATCAGGTTGTGTTGTTTACTGATGAGGATCCTGATGCAACAACACAGAGGCTGCTGTCTGACCCGCAGACTGTACAGACAGCAAACTTTATTACTCCGTTCAACTATGACAAATGCAGTGTTTACCAGAGACTCTCTTTCCGTTCTTACCTTTCACAATAAAAGCCCTAGACATATGCTACACTGTTTCCCAGAGGGAATTAAATTCACCGAGTATTTTGCTGAAAGGAAACTCAATAAAAAGCTCACAGTAGCTTAGTGCTAGCTTCTCCTGCTTCAGGGGGAGACGGGGCTGGAGTCTCCGGAGCTAACGTTATTCCCCGTCACTCCGCTCAGCAGCCGGGGAAACAAGACAGGACACCTCCGGTGGTTTTGAGGAGCTGCAGCGTTCATTTGTGCTCAAACTGCAGACTCTAGCTATTGTACCATCACTTGGTATCTTCACCGCTAAACGTTAACTCTCCTCTGCTCCGATTGCTCTCTCTCATTCGCTCACACTGCATCTCCGGCACTTTCCCTCTCCTTTCAGCAGCGTCCCCAGACCGAACTCAAACTGTCCCTCCGACATGGCAGATGAGCTGGCGCGAATATCCCGGTCGGTATAACGGTCGCAAACTCACACCGCTGCCGGTGTGAAAAGTTTTGATGCGCAATATTCGCTGCCGACTATTCCGCATTTCTCACGTCGCTTATTCGTCACGCCCCCGGTGTGTAACGGCCTTCAAACTGCAAAGTTACCTCCCCCCCCGATCGAAGTTCTGATCCACTCTGAAATCTTTGTCTCCAGTAATCGTGATTTACAAACTTAAATGTGACGTTTCAAAAATAGGATTTTTTTACTCATGAAACTCAAATTGGAGCATCTTAAAGACCGACTTGTTCTTTGCCTTCTTTATGAACGCCCCTTTAATATCTCTACAGCAGCACAGACAGGATGCAGACAGACCAGAATATTCATACAACACACAGGACTTCAATTTTCTGCCTGTTCAGCGCTGCTCTGATATTCCTTATCTGAGCGCAGAGCTGCAAGCCAACACACATTAATAATAAAGAAACTGCTGGCCTTCAAATGAAGGGGGCACCTGGGACACAGAGCACTGAGTGCATTACACACACATTTAGAAACACTAAGACACACACTCGCACAAATACAAGCACTTGATGCACTCTACATACACTCGCAAGCACATGCTTAAAACAGGCCTGTAGCTACAAGCTCACACACAGCACGTTAACAGGTTAAAAGAGGCATATGTAAATATAACTGATAATAGAAAAATAAAATAGCTTTACAACATGCTAGTATTCTAAAATGATAGAAGTTGCATTCAGTTGTTGATTTTGCACATTCCTGCACAAACTGCACAGCTCTTTCATTATAAAAACAGACATATTGTACATATTATTTTCTTATTTTTCTTATGACGCATGACGTTTTCGTTTCAGGTTTGGTTATCCTAATGTTAATTTTAGTAAGTCCAGCGTAGTCCATGTGGCGATGAGGGTTGGGTAGCCTAATGCTTGAAAACAAGTACTGTGTAGCGTTTTCCCACCTTTTTGGAAATCAAGGAACGTTTCTGTTTTTTCCAGGCGGCAGCGCTGAAAGCCAGAGTGAAAAGCCGATCGTCATGGGGGGGGGGGTGTAACACAACATTTGATAACAGCGTTCAGTCTCTCCTGGAAGACAGTCATAGGGCCCTATTTTAACGATCTAAGGGCACGTCGTGAAGCGCGTGGCGCAGGTGCGTTTTAGGGCGTGTCCAAATCCACTTTTGCTAGTTTAACGGCGGAAAAAAGGGTCTGTACGCCGGGCGCATGGTTCAAAAGGGTTGTACTTAGTGTTTTCATTAATTCATAGGTGTGTTTTGGGGCGTAACATGCAATGAACTAATCAAGAGTGTCATCTCCCATTCCCTTTAAAAGCCAGGCGCGTTTGGACCTTGGAGCTTTGCTGTTATGATGGAGGATTTGCACCATGGGCGCACAGATGGGTGCAGGTGCATTTTCTCTTTAAACGACGCGGGTGCTGGACGGTCTTTAAATAGCTAAGACTTTTGCGTCAGGCTTTGCGCCTTACCTTTAAATTCTGACGTCCACACTGCTTGTTTTTTGGCTGCTCATATTATTCTTTGCTTAATGCAAGAGTTAAATCACAAAATAAGACACTCACCTTTTGGAAGAAATGATTTTGATTGCAAAGTGCAGCTCATCATTAGTCACACCCGCTGGTACCATGACTCATCTAAATCTTCCACACAGAAAGCTGTTGCTATTGATAGCTGAAGTTTTTAAACACCGAACAAACACATTTTATCCAACAAAATCTTCATTTGTATATGTTTTGGAAATCTTTTAGTCATACTTGCGATTCTGTCCAAAGACATTCCATCTTGTGAGACTTTTGTTATCAAAAATGTTTTAGTGTTGCATAACTGTCTCAGCTGTAGGTGGAGTGGGCTGAAAGCCTGTGATTAAAGCTGCCAGTCATACATATATTTTCATATTATGCCAGCCTTTTAATGGGTGAAATCAAAATGTTTCTTGAAAACCTGCTCACAGACTTGTAAAGGTCACAGGGTTCCAATTTAATATTAAGTACATTGCCGTTAAGGTTCTGATGTGTATGAAGGGCTTTCCTCGATTTTAAAGAAAGTCTTAGTCGACTAACATTCATACGATTTGGTCGACTAATCGATTAATTGACTTAATCGACAGGAAGGCTGGGTATCGCCAATGATTTCCGTATTCAGTTCAGACATTTTCACACACATTTTTCGATTCTATATCAATCAGGTTAAGGAAATTTCAGTTACAATACCATTTTTGCTTACATATAAAAGAGATTCTCAGAGAACTGATGTAAATTGTACAAGCAAAAACCAACCCTCAAATATGTTAAAGTGCTCATATTATGCTCATTTTCAGGTTCATAATTGTATTTAGAGGTTGTACCAGAATAGGTTTATGTGGCTTAATTTAAAAAAACACCATATTTTTGTTGTACTGCACATTGCTGCAGCTCCTCTTTTCACCCTGTGTGTTGAGCTCTCTGTTTTAGCTCCAGAGTGAGACATCTCACTTCTGTTCCATCTTTGTTGGGAGTCGCACATGCTCAGTAGCTAGGTAAGGACTACTAGCCAGTCAGAAGCAGAGTATGAGGGCGTGCCCTGACAGTACCTAGGTAAGGACTACTAGCCAGTCAGAAGCAGAGTATGAGGGCGTGCCCTGACAGTACCCGAGGTAAGGACTACTAGCCAGTCAGAAGCAGAGTATGAGGCGTGCCCTGACAGTACCTAGGTAAGGACTACTAGCCAGTCAGAAGCAGAGTATGAGGGCGTGCCCTGACAGTACCTAGGTAAGGACTACTAGCCAGTCAGAAGCAGAGTATGAGGGCGTGCCCTGACAGTACCGAGGTAAGGACTACTAGCCAGTCAGAAGCAGAGTATGAGGGCGTGCCCTGACAGTACCTAGGTAAGGACTACTAGCCAGTCAGAAGCAGAGTATGAGGGCGTGTCCCTGACAGTACCTAGGTAAGGACTACTAGCCAGTCAGAAGCAGAGTATGAGGGCGTGTCCCTGACAGTACCTAGGTAAGGACTACTAGCCAGTCAGAAGCAGAGTATGAGGCGTGTCCCTGACAGTACCTAGGTAAGGACTACTAGCCAGTCAGAAGCAGAGTATGAGGGCGTGCCCTGACAGTACCTAGGTAAGGACTACTAGCCAGTCAGAAGCAGAGTATGAGGGCGTGCCCTGACAGTACCTAGGTAAGGACTACTAGCCAGTCAGAAGCAGAGTATGAGGGCGTGCCATGCTAGCAGCTAGGCGAGCATTATAACGTGTGTTCCAAAGTGACCACGTTTGTCTCTGAAGTAAAGGCTGGACTACAACAGAGCTGTTTGGAGCAGTTTGTGAACAGTGTTTTCTGTTGGAGATGGTAAGTCCCTTTGGGGGGGACTTTGGGCTTTTTCACTTTGTAAACCTATAACGTGCACAAAAAGATATATAACACAATAAAGGAAAGGGGAAAAGCCATAATATGAGCACTTTAATGTTTACATTAGGAATTGGCTCCCAAAAAGTGGGTCAATTCACTGCATCTATGGTGAAAAGGCAGATATTAAAAGATTGATTTCTGGATTTTCCTAATCGATATCCGTTCACTCAAACAAAGATCGCTTTTAATCCGTTTTTTTAACCCAGCTCTAATCGACAGATCTGTGCGCTTCGAGAGGTCGTTCAGACCAGATAATCGCAGTCTATTTACCCTCTTAAAACTGAGTTTCTCCACGAAGAAACATGCAAAGCACCACTTTAAATTGTGTGTTTACCAGAGATGTGCTCATAAGTTTCTTGGAAATAAGACATTCAGCATGACTAAGCCCAATGACTAAGAACAAAACTACCAATTAATCGACTAACCGTCTATTCCCTCGGCAGAAGAAGTATGATGTTGGAAATAATTTTTGCCCCCTGGCTTGTTAAGTATCCTGTCCCTGGACTATGTACCAATAGCAGGAGGCCATGCTCCACCTTTGCGCCTTGGTACATAATAATTAGTTTCATTAAATTAGAGGTCTAATGACGCATCTGTCTCATCAGATTGGCATCTCTTTTGATTGGACACCGCTTACCCAGTCTGACTTTACCTGGAAAGACAGATTAGTCACTTTTCATTTAGCCGCGGAGTTGCTACATTTAATTAATTCAACCTTTCCTTTGCTTGTCCGTTTACATTACACCACAACCTCACGGACAGAAAGCACAACCAAGTTTTAATTGGTTTGGAAACCAAAATTACATTTTTCAAATGTTACTAATGTCTGTAGCCTCTCCTTAGGAGAATTGCACCAATTCGCTACCTTTTTATCAACATTTAACCTACAGTTGAACATTTATTTTAGAAAATAAGCAGTTAATCCAATATTGTATATTTTGAAAATGTCAGGAACCAGAATTTGCTTGAGGAAAACTGTTTGAATACACTGTGTATTAGTAATGGCAGTGAAACTCCAGACTGGATTGATAATGGCAGTAAACACTGATTTGCACAGGAAAGAACATTATTTAACACCTACCAGAGGCTCCACTCCCTTCAAGGCCACCCACACTAAAAATGTGCACTGTCATGGTAATGTAAGGCAGCTCGGCCGCTACATTTTCTTTAGGTCTTGTTGTTGAAGAGATAGTGAAGACTGCGAAAACCAGTTATACAATTTACAGATGATTCAATTTGTTGAGCTTGAAAGTAAACTATGACTTAGAAAATCTGTAGAAGAGTAATAAACTCTTCTACAGTATTTTTAAAAGTGTTTTGACACTTGGTAAAAATAATTATAGTGTCAACAAACCACACACAGAGAGCGAAAGGTAATGTGCGAAGCCTGACATGCGCCGGATGTCCGGCTTTATCCTGGAAATGTACTTCTGTAGATCCAGACTACTACTGCTCCAAAATTACAAGATGGAAGCTCTACTGCTGTAGATTGGGGTGCTGTTAAGTTATATTATATTGTGTTTTACTGAGAGGTGTTTTACATATTTTGTCCATCCCATTTATGTCAATGAGGGTAGACTAAATATTATAAAGATGGCATACACATGACTGTATGTGACATTGTCATAGAGAATGGAAAGAGATTGCGTCTTTAAAGCAGCATTAATTGATTTCTGTCCACAAGGGGGCAGAAGAAAACAGCTCGATAATAGAGATGCGACTATCATAAACTAGTAGTTATGGCTACACATCCAGCAGACTAAGAGAAACATTATCTTTTCATTTGGATATGTGTCTCTGTCCACTTGATGAATGTAACTCAATATTCACTCTTGTAGCTCGGGTTTGGTCTCCACCAGCTCCTACGAAAAAAGATGTCTCTTTAGCTGCTAAATGCTCCATTATTTTGTTACCTAACTTTGTTGGTCTGCTGTTTGGTGCTGGGTAGGTAATGTACAGTGGGGTTATCAGAAATTATTTCCTGAAAACAACTGCCTGCTGCTAGATAAAAATGCCCTAAAACTGTGAGCTGAAAGGCAAAAAAAAAAAGTTGTTGGAGCTGCAGAGTTGGGTCAAGTTTTCTGTGCGTTTGTCAGTGTGAATGACATCAAAGTCATTTAAACTAAAGGAAGTTTTTCCTCGCCACTGCCAAATGCTTGCTTTTGGGGGGAATTGTTGGGGTTTCTGTAAATCATAGAGTATGGTCTAGACCTGCTTCTACATCATCATTTTCCGGTTTTATCTTACTAGACTTGCCGTGAGATGCTTTGAATAAAGACAGTATGTTATTTCCCTTGCAGCATATGAATAAGAGAGTTATCTAAATTTCTAAAATGCACCTTTCTCTCCCCCCCAGGTGTGATTATTGTGCCGAGCGCCGGCGTGGGCATCGTCTTGGGCGGCTACATCATTAAGAAGCTGAAGCTGGGAGCTCGCGAGTCGGCCAAGCTGGCTATGATCTGCAGCGGAGTCTCCCTGCTCTGCTTCTCCACGCTGTTTATCGTGGGCTGCGAGAGCATCAACCTGGGAGGAATCAACATCCCCTACACCACCGGGTGAGTGAGGAGGGGAAACTGTGAGCGGGAAGTTCGGGGTGGGGGGAGTGGTGGGTTGTCATGCATCACTGCTGACAAGGAAGAACCACGTCAGTGCAGCGTCAAGGCTGTTCTGTCTTCTCTGAATCAAAAAATTTCATATTGAGTGTGCGTTTTCCACAGTGATGTGGCTGTGGAGGACAGAGGGAGGCAGCCAAAACAAGGATAGAGGAGAGAAGGAGATAAACAGATGCGGAGGAAGCATTACAAAGATAAACACCCACAGAGAATTATGAAAGAGGCTGATAGAGAGAGGCCAGCTAGAGAGAGAGAGGTAGCCTTAGTGACCATTGTAACGTAACGTCATCTCAACACATGAATAGTACGTTTCTCCCTCTCTCACTCTTTTGTCTGCCTTATTCTCTGTCTTTGTACAAGCCTGTTACATTGATCCACTTAAACACACTCCTGTTGTTTAAACTAGAGATGGCCCGATACTATTTTTTGCTTCCTGATACCTGAACTTGCGTATCGGCCGATACCGAGTACTGATCCGATACCAGTGTTTCATATATTTTATTATGTTTTGACAACTGTATACTACTATCCCTGTATGGAAGTGATATTATTGTCTTTGTTGTCGGTCTGGCTCAGGTTAAACTCTTTGTGAAACATGAACGCCCCAGAACTTTCTTTTATTATGCAGTTCAGTTATAACGGAAAAATAACATAAATAAACTACTTTAACGTAGATTTTCTTTAGGGCTTTATTACATGGTATCGGATCGGTGCATTAACTCCAGTACTTCCTGATACCGATAGGCAGTATCGGAACATCTCTAGTTTAAACCTGATGGATGTCCTCTCTCAAAGCCGCAAACATCTTCCCCAACTCATTAAGATAAAGGTCGTGAATATTGCTGGGTTTCTGATATGTGTTATTAGTCTTGTTTATGTACTCTTAGATCAGGTATTAGAAAACCTTTCCTACTTTAGACTATATTTTATTAAGTATCATAGTGGTATTGATACAAAAAGTAAGGTGTTTTGGTTTCTGATTTAAAACATTTAAAAAAAAATACCCAGTCTTTGTGTTGAATGCAGATTCCCAGAGTTTAGTTTTTAGGTAACGTTAGTCTACTGTTAGGTAGTAGCTGGCTTTAACACGATCAACAGGTTGAACGCTAAATGGTCTAACGTGTGGCTGTATTTCACTAGAAAGGATTCCAACACTTGGACGTTCAACTGTCTGCAGCTAAAGACACCGTGGCCATATTCAAGTCAGAGTTGTTAGAGAAACAACACCGTCGGGACTTTATGGTGTGTTCAATGCACCTCCAGAAACTCAGGGCCCTATCTTGCACCCGGCGCAGCGCAGCACAATGCCCGGCACAAGTGTCTTTGCTAGTTTAAGACCGACGCAGTTGTCAATTTCCCGTCCAGCGCCTGCATCGTTTAAATAGCAAATGCACCTGCGCCGTGTGTTCATCTGTAGCCCATTCTGGGCGTGCTGGTCTTACAGGGAGGTGTGTTCAGGTGCATTCTTGGCGTATTGCTATCTTGAGGCAGCGGGAAGTGATCGCGCCATTGACCAACAAAAACCTGGTCTAAAGTCAATAGCGCAGCATTTCATTGTTATTTTAACAGAGCAATAGTAAAATGCTCCTAGGCTCGTGCACAACGCGTGCACACTGTGCTTGTTACACACACTCTGATTGGTTTATTGCGTGTTACGCCGAAACAACACACCTATGAATTAATGAAGACCTAAGTACAACACCATGCGCCCGGCGCACGGACCCTTTTTTCCGCCGTCAAACTAGCCAAAGTGGATTTGGACACGCCCTGAACGCACCTGCGCCATGCGCTTCACGCCGTGCCCTTAGATCGTTAAAATAGTACCCTTCTGCCATCTAGTGGTTCTTCTTTTTGTTGTTTAACGGCAATTGACTGGTGAAATAAGTTATTATTACATTTTAAATGAATTATTTAAATGTGACCAAATGGCCTTAACCATAAACAAGCTGTTCTTTAATGCCGTTTTATGCTCTTTTTAGTTTCTCCGTTAAGGCACCAGCAAAGTTTAAAAGTATCGTTTAACCAACAGTATCAGAAAAAACCCAAGCGAAATACAACCCTAAAAATGAGTAATCAATTAATCAAGAAAATAAGCTACAGATTTATAACAAAAATAATTTTTAGGTGCAACCCTAAAAGTCGAAGTCTTTTTTCCACATTTTCCTGCCACTTAGTTCTTTGTCATGTTTCGGTGTCATAGATTTTGATCCGGACAGAAAAGGCAAACAGATAATCCACTACAACAAAACTATCATTGACTTTTTGGCATAAATACATAGAAGCAGTTTTCACCGTGGTCAGCCATTAACATCCATTACTAACAGATTTATGATGTCTAAACTTAGACATTTTTTTAATCACCTCCCTCGGGGGTCATTCCTCTCAAGTCGTGTTTTAATCCCAGGAGGAAATGGGGTCTTTAAAAGCTTTCCCTTGTACCCGAGACGGCCGTTTGCAGACTGCAGTTTGTGTGACGGAGTCAGTGGTAGTTGTTGTTGCCCCGTCTGTGGCCGACGTCCGGTACGAAGCGTGTGTGCAGATCGGCCCAGGATATCAGATAGCGAGCCAGTAATCAGAGGCAGGGTTTTTTTTTGGGACGGAGCGTCCCTGAGAGTGGTTACAGGGCAACGATGGAATATGTCCAAGGACAGCTTGGAAGAGACTTTGGCTGACTGCGTTCGTTTTTTCTCTCGTGCTTCTCCCTCTGTTTTTATTTATTTCCCTCTTTGTCTGTCTGTCTGTCTCTCTGTCTGTCTGTCTGTCTCTCTCTCTGTCTGTCTGTCTCTCTGTCTGTCTGTCTGTCTTTCTCTCTGTCTGTCTTTCTTTGTGTGTCTCTCTGTCGGTCGGTCTGTATGTCTGTCTGTCTCTCTGTCTGTCTGTCTGTCTGCCTTTCTCTCTGTCTGTCTGTCCTCCTTGCCCTCATCTTCAGCTCTGTTTCTTTAATGTTATTTTATCTTTTTAATGTATAATTTTTCTTTCCTTTCAATATCCTCTTTGTCTCGCTGTTATCTCTTTATCTTGTTTCCCCTCTCATCCCTCATCAATCGTTCTTTTCAACTTCTTCCACTCTGCCTTTCTCCATCATCTCTTTCTACCCTCTAATCTCTCATCCATTGTATCGCTCTTCTTTGTGTGTCTCTTGTCTTTCCGTCTTGTTTCCACATCCCTCTTTTCTCATTATCATCCTTTTTGTTCCTGTCCTGTCTTCATCAATCACTTTCTCTTTCCAACCCTTCCTTTTTTCCATTCTGCCTTATCTTCACTCTCATTTCGTCTTTTAATGTCCATCTTTCTTTTTCCTTCCCTCTTTACTTTTTTCTCTCCAATTCTTTTGCTTCTTTTTCAGTTTGTACCCAATATCAGATGAACTTGTTCGCTATCTTGCTTGCTATCCAGTTCAATAATTGCTTGGTTGGTTTGTTTGTGCATTTGAAGTATTTGAAAAATCTAAACGACTATGTATTGCCATGAAATTTGGTGCAGACATTTAGATCTCCAGATTACATTTAGATTCTTAACATTCACATTGCACAGCTACTGTAGATAATTTAAACTGCTGAATGTTTTATCAGTGTCCTCTTTAGCTTTAGTGTTTTTCTTAAAGAAATGCACCTTGGGAGTTGTACCAGATATTCTTATTCAACAGTTACTTATCTTCTTTTTTATTTATAGAGTTTCATGTCCATTCAACTGTCAGTCATGTTACCTTGATGAAGCTGAAACCCCAATATTTTTTTTTTAATGCAGAACCTAAAGAGCTGCTGTGTATTTTTCTCTCTCCAGACCGACTCTCACCATGACCCAGAGGAACCTGACCGGAGGTTGCAATGTGAACTGCGGCTGTAAAATCCACGAGTACGCTCCAGTCTGCGGCTCCGATGGCATCACGTACTTTAACCCCTGCCTGGCCGGCTGCAACAGCGTGGCCAACGACAGCACCGGGGTGAGAGGCAGGGAGAGCTGATAACCTGGACTGACGCTAATGCCGTTGTACATCTATGATTTGAGTGCCAAAACATTCAAAAAGAATATCAAGCTTTTACACATGTAATGTTTCTGTGCTTATCTAAGAACTGTGAAAAAGTGGAGAAAGAGAGGTTATAGGTTTGTGATTTCATGTGAGACTTGCGGTCTTCTTGATGATGGATCCTAAAGTGCCTAAAACTCCGTACATATATCTCACTACCCTCCAGATCCGTAACTACTCGGACTGCGCCTGCGTCCAGAGCCGGCAGGTCATCACGCCGTCGTCCAGCGGCCAGGGCAGCAACCAGCTGCAGCTCGTCATCGTCAAGACCTACCTGAACGAGAATGGCTACGCCGTGTCGGGGAAGTGCAACCGCACGTGCAACACCCTCATCCCCTTCCTCATCTTTCTCTTTATCGTCACGCTCATCACTGCCTGTGCCCAGCCCTCTGCCATCATCGTCACCCTCAGGTATCACCTTCTGAAATACTTCTAAAATACAGTCAGTTTTACCCAGTGAAATGTGAACAGTGAAATGTACTTAGTTATATTCCACCACTGTTTGGTTCTAGGGTTGGGTATCGTTTTTTTTTTTTTCTGATACCGTTGCCTGAATCGATGCTTTAAAAAAAAAAAAGAATAGCACAAAACAACAATTGGCGACATTAAAGAACAGCTTGTTTATTGCTAAGGCAATATGGTTAAAATCTAAATGATTAAAGGTCCTATGATATGCTGCTTTTTGGATGCTTTTATATAGACCTTAGTGGTCCCCTAATACTGTATCTGAAGTCTCTTTTATATAGGCCTTAGTGGTCCCCTAATACTGTATCTGAAGTCTCTTTTATATAGGCCTTAGTGGTCCCCTAATACTGTATCTGAAGTCTCTTTTATATAGACCTTAGTGGTCCCCTAATACTGTATCTGAAGTCTCTTTCCAGAAATTCAGCCTTGGTGCAGAATTACAGCCACTAGAGCCAGTCCCACAATGAGCTTTCTTTAGGATGTGCCATTTCTGTGTCTGTAGCTTTAAATGCTATTGAGGAGGAGAGGGGGGGCAAGGTGGAGGGTGGGGGTGTGGCCTTGACCAACTGCCATGCTTCGCTCGTTTACAAGCCATGATTCTCTCTGTCTTTCTCATGGGTGGGCCAAATTCTCTGGGCGGGCAAAGCAGAGAAAGGGGAGGTAACCTTTCCCCTTATGACATCATAAAGGGAAGATTCCAGATTGGCCCATCTGAGCTTTCATTTTCTCAAAGGCAGAGCAGGATACCCAGGGCTCGGTTTTCACCCTTTCTAGCCACTTGGGGACCATAGGCAGGCTGGGGGAACGCATATTAATGTTAAAAAACCTCATAAAGTGAAATTTTCGTGCCATGTGAGCTTTAATGAAATGTAATAACCATAACTTTTTTCACCCGTCAATTGTTGTTAAACTACAAAAAGAAGAACCACTAGATGGCAGAAAGGTTACTTTACAACAAGATTGAATGCACTGTGAGCCTACGAGGTGCAATTGAACGCACCATTAAGGCTCGTCTCTGTTGTTTCTCGGACATCTCCGACTCCGGCAGTGGCCATGGTGTCTCAAAGTGCAGCTAGCCTACTCTGTGTCTTTAGCTGCAGACTGTTGGACGTCCTGGTGTTGGAATTGTTTCCAGTGAAATACAATCACACTTTACACCGTTTACCTGTCAGCATTTTAAACGTGTTTAAACCATCCCCTAGCTCAGTGGTTCCCAACCTGGGGTCCGGGGACCCCTCAGGGGGTGGCAAAGATCACAGGGGGTGCGCAAGTCTTTATCTGGTTTGAGGTTAAGGTAAAAAAAATATATTTGCACATGTTAAACAAATTATGATAATACACTAGAATATATAATTTATACAAAAAGTCTGTATAAAAACTATGTATTTTTGTTCTCGCTTAAAATTGTAGGCAGGCTACTTAGTAGGCCAAACCTCCGGGACCTCTTAACCTGGGACCCCTGCTGTCATCAGGTCAGCTGCTAGCTGCTAGCATCCTTGTTTTTCCTGCCGCCACGGCATCACATTTTATGAATGAAACATGGCGGAGAAACGTAAAAGTGCTGATAACTCCTCTGTATCAAAAAAGAAAGTAAGGCTCTATCTCGAGAGTTACCTCAACTTCGGTTTTGGAGGGGGGGGGGGGGGGCTCAGCTTTTCTTAGACATGAGTGGGGGGGCGCCAAGGAAAAAAGGTTGGGAACCACTGCCCTAGCTAACGGTAAGCTAACTTTACCTGCTGCCAACGGCACATGCAGCGAAGCTTCTGTTCCCGCTAACGTCCGTTTCGGAGCACCAGAGAGCAGCGCAGACATTTAAGTGGCACCGAAATCTGCGTTTTCATTCGATAAGTTAGGTACCGGTCGTTTAGGGTTTCTGTACCCATTCCTGTTTGGTTCATATCATCCTCTATTATTATGATGATCCTGAGTCTTGACCTTTCTGTGTGGTTTTATGTGTTGTGCAGGTCTGTAGCGGAGCAGGAGAGACCGTTCGCTCTGGGAATGCAGTTTGTTCTCCTCAGGACTCTCGGTGAGTAAAAAAAAAACTACAGGAAAAATCAGAAAACCAGTTCCTAATTTTTTTGGATAGTGGATACAGATGTGAGGAATCAGCAGGAAGAGAACCTGACACTAAGCTAATGTTACTTGTGCAGCAAGCATTTTGTTACCAAGTCAAATATCCAAATGTCCAACATGACGACATGACTTCGCGTAAACATACACGCCACTGTTATCTGTACGCATTTTGAGCTATCCACGTGTATGTTTATGCTGTATACAGCGGACAGCAGTCTGCAACGTCACAGCGTAAATGCCACTTTCTAAAGCCACGTGGCGTGTTATCGCGAGGCTACGGTTGGGTTTAGGAAAAGAAGAAAGCTATGGTTGGGTTTAGGAAACGTGACACACGGCTTGGGTTTAGGAAAACAACAAACGTGGAAAGGAAACGTCACACGCGGTACACAAAGGAAACGTGACACGGGGGGGACGATCCCCGCTTTCCTGGGTGAAAGTGACCCATCCTCCCTACGCGGATATTCGCCCTTTCATACAAACGGCGTTGATAAACACGCTAAAAAGCGAGTATGCGTCTTGATAACACGCCAATAATGGCATACGAATCGGCGTGTCATACATACGCCACTTCATGAGATCAGTCTGAAATGTCAGTTTTAGGCTAACTGTATTGCTGTAAGTTAAGCTAAATCATTACAGTATGGCCTAGTATGAAACGTGTGTTATAGTGAAATGTGGATAAATCAGAAAGCTATGCTATATTATGTTTACAAGTGCCTTAGGTTGCTAACACATAGCTAACATTTACTTACTAAAAGCTAACTTGTCCTGTGGTATATATAGGGTGCTAAAATAATCCTTTGACATGATCAAATCTGAGGTTTTTAGCTAGCTTCATGCACTACTACTACTACAGGCACTTTGTTAGTGTTTGAGCCTGTCGTTGCATGTTGTGGCGCTGATAGGTTTCCCCTCCGGTGGGCGTGGCTTTCAGAGTTTGATGTGATGCGCTCTGTTTGGATCAGTGCAGCAGTACAGACGAGGAGGAGAGCGTCAGCTTAATGCATTGATTGTAAATGCACTGCGCATTCTGTTACTGCTGACTAATGAGCTGATTCTCCTGAATAAGGAGGAAGGAGGTTAATTGGATTTGATACATGGGAGGTTCAGAGAGCTGCTGTCAGTATGAATCAGTCAGAGGAGAAACACAAACCGGGGGTGTGAGGTTTGAAAGATGTGTGCATTAACCATGAATTGTAGGTGGGAAATAAAAGATACTTTGTATTATGAGAATTGTAGGAAACAGCATTTTTGGGGCCAGGATGGGATACCTCATCGTACTTTTTTTATGTTTCCCGCAAGTCCAACAACGTTACCAAAGTGTGATGCTCTATAACTGAAGTAAAAGAAACAGGATTCAGATTTACAGTTCAGATTTTCTTAGTTAAATTCTGTGGTTATTTCTGTTCTCACAAGTTTGCTCATTTCTCTCTTTCTGTCCCTCTTGTCTCTTCTCCCTCACCTTTTTATCTCTCTTCACTTCCCCTCACGATTTTCATGCCTTTCTGTATTTTTTTTAACTATTCTCCTCACTTCTCTTTCCTTTCACTCTCTTCTTCGCCCGTTCCCTTCCTTGACTTTCCTTTGATACTTTATCTTCTTTTGTTTCT
This sequence comes from Sander vitreus, assembly GCF_031162955.1. Taxonomy (NCBI): domain Eukaryota; kingdom Metazoa; phylum Chordata; class Actinopteri; order Perciformes; family Percidae; genus Sander; species Sander vitreus. The sequence continues at coordinate 28,608,916 of NC_135866.1, forward strand.
TGATCCTTCTCTCCTCCTCTTCCTCCATCATGTCTTCTCTTCCTTTCCTCCCCCTTCTTTTCCATCTCTTCTCCCCTCAGCCTACATCCCGACACCCATTTACTTCGGCGCCGTCATCGACACCACCTGCATGTTGTGGCAGCAGGACTGCGGCGTCCACGGCTCCTGCTGGGAGTACGACGTCACCTCCCTGCGCTTCGTCTACTTCGGCCTCGCCGCCAGCCTCAAGTTCTTCGGCTTCCTCTTCATCTTCCTCACCTGGTACTCCATCAAGTACAAGGAGGAGCGGGTGGAGCGCTGGGTCAAGCGCCACCTGTCGCCCGTCGACACCGTGGGCAGCCTCGTCTGCCACCCGGGCGGCCACAAGGGCCACGCCCGCACCCGCTCCTGCCCCGTCAACATCCCCCGCACCGACCCCAGCACTCTGCACGCCAACGGGCCGCTGCGTGCCGGCCCCCTCAACCGCGGCGTCAGCACCCAGAGTTGCCCCGGGGACGAACTGAAAGCAGTAACTCCTCCCCCTGCGGCGGCACCCTCACCTGCCGCGCCACCTGCCCCCGCGCCGGCCCGTTCGCTGGAACACGTTTCAGTCCGGGTCTGAGCTCCAGAAGCAGGGGGGGGGGTGGGGCGGTGAGGCAGGTTTCCCCATCTGACAGCAGTTTTATTCTGAAGTCCAGTCAGCCACTGTCAAAGGCACCAATCATCACGTGGAAGTCCTGCTCTCATCTCATCACTCTCGTTAGCCAGGGAAACGATACTTTACGCTGGCTTCTAAGTTCTGTCTGCATCACTGGCCTCTGTGGCTCAAAAAACCATCAACTGGGCGTCCTGATTATTCAGAACCTCCGCATCTGTGGTCGAATGATAATAAAGTTGGAATAATTTGGAAAAACCAACCAGCCTGGAGTCGCTCATCCGACACGAAGAATCTGCTTGGTGGGTGAAAATGTTGAAAGCGACCAGGTGTTTCTTTGTGATCCGTCAGCAGGCGGACAAAGGCTTAGCTTTCCCCACTTTGGATGGAGGAGAGTTCATCACTCAAAAAAAAATAAAAAATAACCACCCCCCATCCCATCACCCCGGCAATATGTGCCTTCTGTCATCACTGTCCTCAAATGTACAGTAAGCAGGCAAACACACTGGACGTCCCGCAGACCAACTGTAGGAAACAAAAGTCACCTGAACAGGTACCTCAGCTTCGCCAATCCTCCTGCGTCCCTCTCACATCACGTCTGTGTGCTTCTTCTTCCTCTTCATTTGCGTTTTTCATTTTCTTCACCGTGATTTTTTTGTTTTCCGGACACTGCATATCAGCGCTCTCATGGAACAAAAAAAAAAAAAAAAAAAAAAACCTATGGAAATGTGATAACACTTCACTCAAGTGTTAAGAACTGGAAACCGATGGCATGGTGCTATGTGATAAACAATGTTTAGTGTCCATTCCCCCCCCCCCCTTCCGTTCTTTTGGTACAATTTTTTTTTTTTAAGGGTTAAAAACATTTGAAAAGAACCCAACTGGACAACAGGTCACTGGGCTAAGCAGCTTGGCATGCAGCGAATGCATTCCTGTGCGATGCAAGGCCTTTTGTTGCTCCCCCTGACACAATGACATGGAGTATTACCGCTGGAAGTCGGATTGTTTGGATTTCGCCAGCTCCATACAATGCGTCCATACATCAGAGCAGTTTCACCCCTGACTTGGCACCGTGATAAGTGGTTTAACCTGCAAAGAACAGGATCGGCACTTTCCTCCTGACCACATTCCTGGTGGGAAGAGTCACCGGGGATCCTTCACACGGAAAATAGAAAATAAAAATAAACATGCTCTGAGATGTTTTTCCGAGATTGGACTGGGAAAAGTGCTCTGGCATTCTCAACAGACTGTATTTCTGACTCTTTAGCGGAAAGATACAGCCAATAATTTACCAACGGCAACACCGACGTTTCTACTGTCCGCGTAGACAAGACGAGTAGTCGACCGTCGCGTAGAGGTCGTAGTTTAGTCGTCTATTCTTCCTCAGCTCCGGAGATGAAAGCTGCTGGTGAATTCTGGGATGGTTGATTCTTAAGTCCCAATGATTTATGGGTAATGGCTGAATAGGATTTGCAGTTTTCTTTGCCCACATATCAGACCAGACAGGCAAACAGTTTGCACGTTACAGTGTGGAAAGTACAAAAGATAGCAACAGCTTCCAGGTCGAAAGCAAAAATCACTGGCAAAGCTGCTGTTCACTGTCGAGCTATAAATCTGATTACGCTTTAAAGTGAATCAACTAATCTACAGAGAAACGGTCAAACAGAAGTGAAAAAATGCCCGTCACACATCACGTTTTGTTCAACACAAAATTCCCTAAATAAGACGATCAGTTCTCAGTGTTATAGAACACAGAAAAGCAGCAAATGCTCACATTTTGAGCAGCTGTACATCTTAAACGTTTCATGTTTTTGCTCGATAAATGACTTAAACCTTCAATCGATGATCGGAAATGTTAATTATTATAAATTTAATGGTTTTAGCACTAGATCACAGTCCCCAGTTTAGGCCCTGTAGTCAATGAAGTTAATGTGCAGAATAATTTTTGCTGCAGACATTTTAACACGCAGTTATTACACTGTAATCTCATCTTATCGAGTAGTTTGTGTTGTCATTATTGGGCTCTTTAATTACACGCAAACTTTTGACGAAAGAAATGTTACCTAAACTTTCGTTTCGTAAGCTTATACTTTTGATTTGACTGTAGATCTTTTTTTTTACCTCTGAGAACTTTCAGGACGTCTCGTCCATCTTTGCTCAGAAGTTAAGGTTCATTCCTGAACTGCTCTGCAGTTTTCAGTCGTATCACACAAGATTCCAACATCATTAATGAACTTTAAAGCTCGAAAAATTGTTTAAAAAATGTACTACCAATGAACTATATATTTGAAAAGAAGACCAAATCGGGCATCAGGACATTTGTTGAAATTATCTCTATCACTGGCAGATTTCTCTTCACTTATTTCAAAGCTTAAGTGTGTAACTTTTTGATATTAATGAACGTCCGTTACATTCAAGCCATTGCCAGATGAGTTGCCACAAAGCTGATTAAGACTATCAGCTCCACACAACTCTCTCTGTATTTCTCAGTATGACTATGTTCAGGAGATTGTGGCGTCCGGCGACTTTCTCGCGCAGAAACTCAAGTGAAGATAATGACCTCTTCTGAAGAGTCCATCATGTTTTTTTTATCCTCCGGGTCTCCTTGGTTACTTGGTACTTGCGTGGAGGAGGGGGGTGAGATCACGGAAGGCTTGTATCATGTGGATGCACCAACAGTGTTGTTGTCATTACTTAGGGGGGAGTAATGGGGGAGACAGAAACTACACACTACAGCTTTAAGTGAATTAAATGTTTAGGACTCAATAACACACGAAAAGGACTTGATAAGACGTTTTGTTGCAGTGACACAAAATCCTCTAAATCTCGTAATTTTTCAAAGGCAGTCTCTTATTTTGAAAAGGACGTTTGTTTTCTTAAAGCAAGCAAGGATGCGTTTTAATTGTCGATATTAAAAATGAAATCACATTTAAATGTTTTATTCTAAAATGAGTTATTAGTTGGTAAAGTAGTGAAAGTTTGGGATTTAGCAGCTCTATGGAAGCAAAGAAATGCCATAATTAGATTTCTTTTATAAGCAACTGAATGTGTGATTGTGAAATTGAACCACTACTAAACACTTTGTTTGAAGTTACAGCACTAAAAGATTTTACTTTGAAAACCCTTTTTTTGTGTGTGGTTTCAGCTTTGAATAATTCCTAGCGGTGCAGTTTAAGAAACATTTTTCGGGTTCACATATTCAGGTAACTGTAAGGGAAGCCCATTTTTTGGGGGGGGGGGGTTGAATTTCGGTGTCCGGATTTCACCAACCTCTAATTTAAGCAACGTGATTTTGACCTTAATTGAAACTTATTAAATTAACTTGAATTTTGGAATCCTAAAAACAAAAAACTAACTTTGGAAATTTCAAAGAGGGGACTTTAAACCACATAAATTCAGAGAAAAAAAATGTTTTTCAAAGTAAAATATTTCATGTTCCTATTTAAATGTTCAACATTAGCTATTCAGTAATGGTTCCGTTTCACAGTTAGATAATCAGTTACTTATAAGAATAAAGATTACCATGGCGATAATCTGCCTCCACTGTGGCTGGGGGGCTGAACAATGTTGACTTCTCTAAAAAAAAAAATATCGTGACATTTTAAAGTGTTAGTCCAAGGCATTTCTGAGCTGTAAGAACTGGAGTAAAGTACACAGAATGCATTTTTTCAACAACTTAAAGCAGTATTATTTCCTAATAATGCACCTTGCTCACGACCGTGTTACAGCAGTGTGGAATCTGCCCCGCTTACCCCAAATCTTCAGATGTTACTGAAGACACTTGTGTTAGGGACTGTCCTGTGTCATGGCTGTTTTACAGTTGCCGCATCCAAGCTTGCGCACGCCAATGTGACGTCGAAATGATGTAGATCTCGCTGGCGCGCCAGGATTTTGAGTGCGCACACCACTCTGTTTTTTCCAGCGGCGCGCGACAGAGCGGAAACAGGAGGCCTGAACGAGTTCGCCGACAACCGGATGCCAGGACTCAGAGTGACTGCACGTCTCTCTTGTAAACTTACTGGGTTAAGATGAGTTCTTTTATGGTGAATGAAAGGCTTGATCCGACGAAGTAGGCCATCCAATCAAATTGAAGCATTGACGTCAATGCTGCTGCCAGTTCTGCTGTTGTTTACCTTTTTCTTCTTCTTCTAGTCCGTAGAAATAGCAAAGTCGGTAGCCTTTCCTCATTAGCGCCACCTCGCGCGAGTATAAACAGTTATGGCGATCCCATGACGTCACATTTGCGCGCGCCAGGTTGGGAACGGCCAGTGTACTGACCGTTTTAGGGACTGTCCTATGTTAGGGTCCTGTGTTACATGTGAATACATGATACAGTAGTCCTGATGTGTCGCTGTCCTCTGCTGGGGAGAAATGGAGCAGCATGTAGAGACAGGAAGGCATGAATTCAGCTGTGTTCAAATCCGTCCCCTCATTCACTCACTCACTATTCCCTATATAGTGTTTATGAAATGGTGAACTATATAGGGAACGATCAAACAAGACTTCGGACACTCACTGAAAACACATCGTTGCGGGGCTTGCGTCAGGAGATTTGCCCGTTGTTTGTGTAACAGAGGCGGGCGCGCCCTAGCCTGGAAATCCAGACCCAAATCCGAAAGATTAAGGGTCTGGCTATGAGTAATGAAAATGGCCAAACTCGAGGGACGGCACCAAGCATGCATTGGAAAATATCACTGCAAGCATTTGGATAACACTACGACCAATGTTTACTGACTGATTCTGGACTCCGACGTCGCAGCGCTGTCGTCATCTGTTTAGCTCGCCTCTGGCCCGCCTATATCAGATGCACCGATGTGATTGGTGCAGCTCGGCTACCAGGGCATAGTTAATGAGCATCATTACTGAATGCCAGAGTACGCTCAAATGCAGTGCATTGTGGGTATCTTATAGTGGACTATGTAGTGAATGAAATTAACCAGAGAATTGGAACACCACTACAAAATGGAGAACACACTATATAGTGCACTATTTCTGTGATAGGGAACGGTTTCGACCACCGCTAACATGTCTCAGATCAGCGTTGTTATGGAACCCACACAACTTCTAGGCAAGACCCGCCTTTCAATAGCATTCACACACTACTATTGGCCAGGTGTCCATGCTTACGCGAGGTAACCTGATTTGTTCAGGTCCTATCCCCTGACCAATCGGCTATCCTAACCTTAACCACTCGAGGTCAATGCCTAACCCCAACCAATCGAGCTGCTTCGTAGGGCGGGACTTGCCTAGAAGTTACGTGGGATCCATAATAACGCCTCAGATCATGCCTCGGAACTCGGAAGCCGAAGCTGGGAATGACGTCCCACCCGAGTTGAAGGTTCCATTTACAAGTGGGATTTTCATTGGTTTTCGTTAGCTCTAGCCAGGTTAGCCACTGTTAGCAATGCCAGTTTACGCATGACACTGTTTTTTGTGCATTCAAACAGAGTAACAACATGTCCACAGATAGAATATGGACAGCATCGTGTGTACGACTGATTTAGTGAGTTTAGCTTATAACTGTGTGTTACTACAGCTTTCATAACTGTTGATGCACAGGCAGCCATGTTGGATTTTTAGCTCGGGGTACTCGGTGGTTGCCCGAGGTCAGGGGGCGTGTTTCCGACTTCCGACCTCCAGAAAATCCGAGTTCCGACTACAAATGGAACGCACTACAAGTACAAGAGAAAGAGGACATATATTTGTGATGATTTGTGATTAAAAACAACCACAACAGTGTTTTAACAGAAAAAAAAGGTGCAGGTTTACATTACAGCTTGTGTCTCAGACAATCAGTACTTTTACATTTCTTCGCTGTCGGGCAGAAACCGTGTATCTCAACATTTCGTTTTTTTCATAAATCAATGCCATCGGTCACGACGATTGGCCCAGTGACGAGGCGATTTCATCTGACTTTGTCGAAGGTAAACGGCTCAATAAAATGTCTTCAGTGTTTGTTTTTTCATTGAGGCAAAGATTATTATACAGACAGTAACGTAATAGAATCAGTGCTCAATTTTTGTAAAGGGTGAAATACTTAAAACACCAATCTGTTTATAGAACATTTTGGTAAAAAAAAATACAGAATTAAAACAAAGAACCCAAATAAAATGTTTTCTGAAAATCAACATTTTTGGACATACAAGGTCTTCACCCGACAGCGACAATTTATGACGTTTGAATTAATGTTACAGGAAGATTGTTGACTATTTTTATTCTCTGGAATGATGGGTAATAGTTTTGTGTTTAAAATGTCGGAAAAATGCCTGTTACAATGTCCTGAAGCTCAAGTTGATGTCTTACAAAAATTTCTTCTCTTTTTTTGTCCAAAAAACCCCCAAAATATTAAATTTACAATCCTAGAAGAGAAAAGCCAGAAAAACCTTGGCATTAGAGACGCAGGAACCAGCGATATTTTGGCCGTTGATTAATAGATAAATCCTTTCAGCCGCTCATCTGCTGACTTTTTGAAAACATTTCTGAAATCCTTGTAAGATCGCTTCATCTGGTTTTTGAGAAAGTAGATTCAAACCAGTTTAACTCGCTGCGATCAAATAAAAATGGGTCAACACTGTACTGTTACCCCAGTAGTTAACATGTGTAACCAATATAGATATATAAGAGGAGTTATAGTTGACAAATACATTAATAGACACTTCAAAATGTCTTCACAGCTGCTTACAACTACATTCTAGTGGGTTATAAATGCAAAATAATACAATTCAGGGTTTTCCCTGCCATCATAAAGTCTGATTTCTGGTTGCGGAGGCTCCACACAGAGCTTTCTCCGTAGCCTCTATGTAAGTGGCCTGATGTTTACACGTGTGTGTGTGTGTGTGTGTGTGTGTGTGTGTGTGTGTGTGTGTGTGGTAGAGCGAGGGAGAAGTGAGAGAGTGTTGATTAGCTTCTGGGTGAGTAGTGACTCTAGAGTCACAGTGTCACCTGTTCTTTCTGACCACGGTGAGACGGAAAAGTTAACCCTCTCCTTGATTTCATGTTGTTTATGGAGGAGAGCCAGGAAATCGTTTGTAGATGTAATGTTTTTGTTTTCGTCTTTGTCGGTATCAAAGAGTGGACGCGCGTCTTGTGAAACGGGATAAGAACCCGTTTTACTGAAGCGTCTTTGAGGATTTCCGAAATGTCTTCGAAAGTGAAAAAAAGTGTGCGTCTCAAATGTTAAAGTGCTCATATTATGCTTTTGTCCTTTGTGTTATCTATCTTTTTCTTTTTTTTTGTGCACGTTATAGGTTTACAAAGTGAAAAAGCCCAAAGTCCCCCCCAAAGTGACTCACCATCTCCAACAGAAAACACTGTTCACAAACTGCTCCAAACAGCTCTGTTGTAGTCCAGCCTTTACTTCAGAGACAAACGTGGTCACTTTGTAACACACATTATAATGCTCGCCTAGCTGCTAGCATGGCACGCCCTCATACTCTGCTTCTGACTGGCTAGTAGTCCTTACCTAGTTACTGTCAGGGCACGCCCTCATACTCTGCTTCTGACTGGCTAGTAGTCCTTAGCTAGGTACTGTCAGGGGCACGCCCTCATACTCTGCTTCTGACTGGCTAGTAGTCCTTACCTAGGTACTGTCAGGGCACGCCCACATACTCTGCTTCTGACTGGCTAGTAGTCCTTAGCTAGGTACTGTCAGGGCACGCCCTCATACTCTGCTTCTGACTGGCTAGTAGTCCTTACCTAGGTACTGTCAGGGCACGCCCTCATACTCTGCTTCTGACTGGCTAGTAGTCCTTACCTAGTTACTGTCAGGGCACGCCCACATACTCTGCTTCTGACTGGCTAGTAGTCCTTAGCTAGGTACTGTCAGGGCACGCCCTCATACTCTGCTTCTGACTGGCTAGTAGTCCTTACCTAGGTACTGTCAGGGCACGCCCTCATACTCTGCTTCTGACTGGCTAGTAGTCCTTACCTAGGTACTGTCAGGGCACGCCCTCATACTCTGCTTCTGACTGGCTAGTAGTCCTTACCTAGGTACTGTCAGGGCATGCCCTCATACTCTGCTTCTGACTGGCTAGTAGTCCTTAGCTAGGTACTGTCAGGGCACGCCCTCATACTCTGCTTCTGACTGGCTAGTAGTCCTTACCTAGGTACTGTCAGGGCACGCCCTCATACTCTGCTTCTGACTGGCTAGTAGTCCTTACCTAGGTACTGTCAGGGCACGCCCTCATACTCTGCTTCTGACTGGCTAGTAGTCCTTAGCTAGGTACTGTCAGAGCACGCCCTCATACTCATAAATACAATTATGAACCTGAAAATGAGCATAATATGAGCACTTTATAAACGATTCTAACGTGAGAAAGCCAACGTGGAGCGCTTGTGACGGTTTCAAGGCCACAGTGAAACAAACTTTTCTAAAATGTGATGCACGATGTTGAACGTTCTACAGAGAAAGATTACAGCTCACGTTGTTTGTCTTTTTGTGTAATCTAGGTGAACTTTTAAGATGACACGTGGGGGGAGGGGAGAGGGTAATAATCGTACATAACCGGTCAGTCAGACACGCACTATTGAATAAAAAAAATAAAAAAATAAAGGTCTGAGGGACACAAAAGAACCTTGACGCATGGTTTTCAGTACTCAACACAGTAGAGACAGTAGACTAGAGTAGAAAACACACAACACCACATTTCATTTTCATGTAAAAAGCGAAAGACAACAAGTACAAAACTAACTCCAGTGTTGATCCGTGTAGTGTTAGCGAAGCACCGGGATGCTCATCATCCACCCACGTCCTGTTTCTCCGTGCCTACGTTTCACTTTTACTCTTTCAGTTTGTTTGTTTGTTTGTGTGACGCTCCTGTTCAGCTGCCATTTGAAATCACAAGCGACGCTGAGAGGATGAAATGTTGAGTCCACCTTCCTGATAAGCTATACTCTGGAAATCCTGATCTTATTTTATGCAATAACGAGCCGCTGTAAAACGTTTGATGAGAACAACAACCCAAAACCAACAATTGTGTTAGTCCGTCTCTCCAAACTTTCTGACTTCTCATCTCGGTTTGTTGCTTTCAGCTCCGAAAGCTACTTAGCGCGCGTAGTGCAAGCCGAACCCCGTCAAAAAGCCCAATATTCGGCCGAAGCCAAATCCTGGATTCGGTGCATCCCTGATTATTTCACATTTGGTGGCTCAAACATACACATTTGTTTTGCTAAATGAAGCTATAAAAACAGTATTTTGGCATCATTTGTGTTTAAACCCAACATTCCCTAAAACTCACTGAACAGTCGACAATAATGCTATAAAAAAAAATCCTCAAACTGCAGTTATGACATTAAGAGTACAGGCGGTCTCAGCATTTCATCCTCTGGTTGTTACTTGTCTCTGAATACACTGAGATTTGATGGACTCCAGCTCCAGGATGTTTGTGTTCCTAGTTTTTATCCTCCTTTCACCTCCTCTTTGGGTCAAAGGAGTTATTTACCTCCATATGTCGTGCAGTCGTTTCATGTAACGTGGCCTCATTTCCAGACACTGACTTCAGACACAAAGACTCCGTATGAGCTCCTTCAGGCTGATGTAGGTTAGAATATCCTCGGTTTACTTTCTTCTTTTCTTTTAAAATCAGCATTGTATTTATTTCAAAAGGACAGTGTTTTTGACTGATGAGAGGCAAAATGTAGATGTGTGGAGACACTGTTTACAAAATGCCTTCGATACTTGACTTCTGTCTATAAAAATGTGAAAAAATAATAAAACGGTATTACAGGAACTGCTGGTCTGTGGGTTTGATTTTGCGTGTTGTTTTTGTGTGTTGCTCCCCAGTGGTTGAATATGAAGGGAGCAAAGCTTTAAGGAGATAATACACACTATTATACTTAAAAGAATAACTTTGAAATTGATTGACATACTATACTATGACTTTTTTTACGTTTTTCAACATACTATACTGTGACTTTTTTTACTTTTTTCGAACTACTATGACTTTTTTTTCGACATACTATACTGTGACTTTTTTACTTTTTTCGACCTACTATACTGTGACTTTTTTTTACTTTTTTTAACAAAATATACTATGACTTTTTTACTTTTTTCGACATACTACACTGTGACTTTTTTACTTTTTTTGACATACTATACTGTGACTTTTTTTTACTTTTTTTAACATACTATACTATGACTTTTTTCGACATACTACACTGTGAATTTTTTACTTTTTTTGACATACTATACTATGACTTTTTTACTTTTTTCGACATGCTATTCTATGACTTTTTTTTACTTTTTTCGACATACTATACTGTGCCTTTTTTTCTTTTTTTGACATACTATACTGTGACTTTTTTTGGACATACTATACTATAACTTTTTTACTTTTTTCGACCTACTATACTGTGACTTTTTTTTAAACTTTTTTCGACATACTATATGACTTTTTTTCGACATACTATACTGTGACTTTTTTACTTTTTTCGACATACTATACTGTGAATTTTTTTTACTTTTTTTGATATACTATATTATAACTTTTTTACTTTTTTCGACATACTATACTGTGACTTTTTTACTTTTTTCAACATACTATACTATAACTTTTTTTACTTTTTTTCGACATACTATATGACTTTTTTACTTTTTTTCGACATACTATATGACTTTTTTTCGACATACTATACTATGACTTTTTTTTACTTTTTTTCGACATACTATACTATGACTTTTTTACTTTTTTCGACATACTATACTGTGACTTTTTTTACTTATTTTGACATACTATAACTTTTTTACTTTTTTCGACATACTATATGACTTACTTTTTTCGACATACTATATGACTTTTTTTCGACATACTATACTATAACTTTTTTACTTTTTTCGACATACTATGACTTTTTTACTTTTTTTCGACATACTATATGACTTTTTTTTCGACATACTATACTATGACTTTTTTTTACTTTTTTTCGACATACTATACTGTGACTTTTTTTTACTTTTTTTTCGACATACTATACTATGACTTTTTTTTACTTTTTTTCGACATACTGTACTATGACTTTTTTTTTGACATACTATACTGTGACTTTTTTTTACTTTTTTTCGACATACTATACTATGACTTTTTTTTACTTTTTTTTCGACATACTATACTATAACTTTTTTTTACTTTTTTTCGACATACTATACTATGACTTTTTTTACTTTTTTTCGACATACTATACTATGACTTTTTTTCGACATACTATACTATGACTTTTTTTTACTTTTTTTCGACATACTATACTATGACTTTTTTTTACTTTTTTTCGACATACTATACTATGACTTTTTTTTACTTTTTTTGACATACTATACTGACTTTTTTACTTTTTTCGACATACTATACTATGACTTTTTATTACTTTTTTTCGACATACTATACTATAACTTTTTTACTTTTTTCGACATACTATGACTTTTTTACTTTTTTCGACATACTGTGACTTTTTTTCGACATACTATACTATGACTTTTTTTACTTTTTTTCGACATACTATACTATGACTTTTTTTACTTTTTTTCGACATACTATACTATGACTTTTTTTACTTTTTTCGACATACTATACTATGACTTTTTTTCGACATACTATACTATAACTTTTTTACTTTTTTCGACATACTATAACTTTTTTACTTTTTTCGACATACTATATAACTTTTTTACTTTTTTCGACATACTATATGACTTTTTCGACATACTATACTATAACTTTTTTACTTTTTTCGACATACTATACTGTGACTTTTTTACTTTTTTCGACATACTATACTGTGACTTTTTTACTTTTTTCGACATACTATACTGTGACTTTTTTACTTTTTTCGACATACTACACTATAACTTTTTTACTTTTGTCGACATACTATACTATAATTTTTTTTACTTTTTTTCGACATACTATACTATGACTTTTTTTACTTTTTTTGACATACTATACTATGACTTTTTTACTTTTTTTCGACATACTATACTATGACTTTTTTACTTTTTCGACATACTATACTGTGACTTTTTTTTACTTTTTTTGACATACTATACTATAACTTTTTTACTTTTTTCGACATACTACATGAGTTTTTTACTTTTTTCGACCTACTATACTGTGACTTTTTTACTTTTTTCGACATACTATACTATGACTTTTTTACTTTTTCGACATACTATACTGTGACTTTTTTTCGACATACTATACTATATCTTTTTTACTTTTTTCGACATACTATACTGTGACTTTTTTACTTTTTTCGACATACTATACTATGACTTTTTTTCTTTTTTCAACAAACTATACTGTGACTTTTTTACTTTTTTCGACGTACTATATAAGTTTTTTACTTTTTTCGACATACTATATGACTTTTTTTCGACATACTATACTATAACTTTTTTACTTTTTTCGACATACTATACTGTGACTTTTTTACTTTTTTTGACATACTATATGACTTTTTTACTTTTTTCGACATACTATATGACTTTTTTTCGACATACTATACTGTGACTTTTTTTAACTTTTTTTGACACACTATACTATAACTTTTTTACTTTTTTCAACATACTATATGACTTTTTTACTTTTTTCGACCTACTATACTGTGACTTTTTTACTTTTTTCGACATACTATACTGTGACTTTTTTACTTTTTTCGACATACTATACTGTGACTTTTTTTTAACTTTTTTCGATATACTATACTATAACTTTTTTACTTTTTTCGACATACTATACTGTGACTTTTTTTTACTTTTTTCGACATACTATACTGTGACTTTTTTCTTTTTTTGACATACTATACTATAACTTTTTTACTTTTTTCGACATACTATGACTTTTTTACTTTTTTCGACATACTATACTGTGACTTTTTTACTTTTTTTGACATACTATACTATAACTTTTTTACTTTTTTCAACATACTATATGACTTTTTTACTTTTTTCGACATACTATATGACTTTTTTTCGACATACTATACTATAACTTTTTTCGACATGCTATACTGTGACTTTTTTACTTTTTTTGACATACTATACTATAACTTTTTTACTTTTTTCGACATACTATATGACTTTTTTACTTTTTTTGACATACTATACTATAACTTTTTTACTTTTTTTCGACATACTATGACTTTTTTACTTTTTTCAACATACTATACTGTGACTTTTTTTTACTTTTTTTGACATACTATACTGTGACTTTTTTACTTTTTTCGACATACTATACTATGACTTTTTTACTTTTTTTGACATACTATACTATGACTTTTTTACTTTTTTTCGACCTACTATACTGTGACTTTTTTTTTTACTTTTTTCGACATACTATACTTTTTTACTTTTTTCGACATACTATACTGTGACTTTTTTTTACTTTTTTTTTTACTTTTTTCGACATACTATACTATGACTTTTTTAACTTTTTTCGACATACTATATGACTTTTTTACTTTTTTCGACATACTATATGACTTTTTTTTCGACATACTATACTATAACTTTTTTCGACATGCTATACTGTGACTTTTTTACTTTTTTTGACATACTATACTATAACTTTTTTACTTTTTTCGACATACTGTATGACTTTTTTACTTTTTTCGACATACCATACTATTACTTTTTTACTTTTTTCGACATACTATATGACTTTTTTACTTTTTTCGACATACTATATGACTTTTTTCGACATACTATACTATGACTTTTTTACTTTTTTCGACATACTATACTATGACTTTTTTACTTTTTTCGACATACTATACTGTGACTTTGTTTTACTTTTTTTGACCTAATATACTGTGACTTTTTTACTTTTTTGACATACTATACTGTGACTTTTTTACTTTTTTCGACATACTATACTGTGACTTTTTTTTAAACTTTTTTCGACATACTATACTGTGACTTTTTTTTACTTTTTTTGACATACTATACTATAACTTTTTTACTTTTTTCGACATACTATGTGATTTTTTTACTTTTTTTGACATACTATACTATAACTTTTTTACTTTTTTCGACATACTATATGACTTTTTTACTTTTTTCGACCTACTATACTGTGACTTTTTTTTACTTTTTTTTTTACTTTTTTCGACATACTATATGACTTTTTTACTTTTTTCGACCTACTATACTGTGACTTTTTTATTTATTTATTTTTTTACTTTTTTCGACATACTATACTATAACTTTTTTCGACATACTATACTATGACTTTTTTACTTTTTTCGACATACTATACTATAACTTTTTTACTTTTTTCGAAATACTATACTGTGACTTTTTTCGACATACTATACTATAACTTTTTTCGACATACTATACTGTGACTTTTTTACTTTTTTCGACATGCTATTCTATGACTTTTTTAACTTTTTTCGACATACTATACTGTGACTTTTTTACTTTTTTCGACATACTATACGTGACTTTTTTTCTTTTTTCGACATACTATCTTCTCCGGGAACCATCACCTTATCGTGGTGGAGAGGTTTGTGTGTCCCTATGAACCTGAGGGCTGTGTTGTCTGGAGCTTTGTGCTCCTGGTAGGGTCTCCCAAGGCAAAGTGGTCTCAGGTGAGGGGCCAGACAAAGAATGGTTCAAAAATCCTATGAAAAATCGAGGAAGGGATGAAGTGACCCTGCCCGGAGGAAGCCCGGGGCCCCCGTCTGGAGCCAGGCCCAGATGGAGGGCTCGTCAGCGAGCGTCTGGTGGCCGGGTTTGCCATGGACCCCGGCCGGGCACAGCCCGAAAAAGCTACGTGGCGGACATCTCTCCATCCCATGGGCCCACCACCTGTGGGAGGAACCGCTGGGGTCGGGTGCGCTGCCACATGGGTGGCAGTGAAGGTCAGGGGCCTCGACCGACCAGACCCGGGCAGCAGAGGCTGGCTCTGGGGACGTGGAATGTCACCTCTCTGTGGGGGAAGGAGCCGGAACTTGTGCGGGAGGTGGAGCGCTACCGGTTAGATCTGGTGGGGGCTTACCTCTACGCACAGTCTTGGTTCTGGAACCATACTCCTGGATAGGGGTTGGACTCTTTTTCTTCTCCGGAGTTGCCCAGGGTGTGAGGCGCCGGGCGGGTGTGGGGATACTCACAAGCCCCCGGCTGGCGCCGCTACGTTGGAGTTTAACCCCGGGTGTGGACGAGAGGGTCGCCTCCCTACGCCTGCGGGTTGTGGGGGGAAAAACTCCTGCATGGGGGCTCCAGTCGGGGACTCCATAGTTCTGCTGGGGGGACTTCAACGCGCACGTGGGTAATGATGGAGACACATGGAGAGGCGTGATTGGGAGGAACGGCCTCCCTGATCTAAACCAGAGTGGTTGTTTGTTGTTGGACTTCTGTGCTAGTCATGGATTGTCTATAACTTGAACACCATGTTCGAACATAGGGATGCTCATAAGTGTACTTGGTACCCAGAGCACCCTAGGCCAAAGGTCAATGATCGATTTTATAATCGTTTCATCTGATCTGAGGCCGTATGTTTTGGACACTCGGGTGAAGAGAGGGGCGGAGCTGTCAACCGATCACCATCTGGTGGTGAGTTGGGTCAGGGGTGGGGGAAGACTCTGGACAGACCTGGTAAGCCCAAGCGGGTAGTGCGGGTAAATTGGGAACGTCTGGAGGAGGCCCCTGTCCGACAGACTTTCAACTCACACCTTCGGCGGAGCTTTTCGTGCATCCCTGTGGAGGCTGGGGGCATTGAACCCGAGTGGACAATGTTCAAAGTTTCCATTGCTGAAGCTGCGGTGAGGAGCTGTGGTCTTAGGGTCTTAGGTGCCTCAAGGGGCGGTAACCCACGAACACCGTGGTGGACACCGGTGGTCAGGGAAGCCGTCCGACTGAAGAAGGAGTCTTTCCGGGATATGTTATCCCAGGCGACTCCGGAGGCAGTTGCAAGGTACCGAAGGGCCCGAAGGGCTGCAGCCTCTGCCGTGAAAGAGGCAAAGCAGCGTGTGTGGGAGAAGTTCGGAGAAGACATGGAGAAGGACTTTCGGTCGGCACCAAGGTACTTCTGGAAAACCGTTCGCCACCTCAGGAGGGGGAGCGGGGGAACCATCCAAGCTGTGTACAGTAAGGATGGGGACGCTGTTGACCTCAACTGAGGAGGTAATAGGGGCGGTGGAAGGAGCACTTTGAGGAACTCCTAAATCCGACTATCGCCCTCTATGGTAGAGGCAGAGCTGGAGGATGATGGGGGGGATTGGCATCAATTTCCCTGGTGGAGGTTGCTGAGGTAGTTAAACAACTCCACAGTGGCAAAGCCCCAGGAATTGATGAGATCCGTCCAGAAATGCTTAAAGCTCTGGGTGTGGAGGGGTTGTCTTGGTTGACACGCCTCTTCAACATTGCGTGGAAGTCTGGGACGAGTGCCTAAGGAGTGGCAGACCGGGGTGGTGGTTCCCCCTTTTTAAAAAGGGGGGACCAGAGGGTGTGTGCCAATTACAAGGGGTATCACACTTCTCAGCCTCCCCGGTAAAGTCTACTCCAAGGTGCTGGAAAGGAGGGTTCGGTCGATGAGTCGAATCTCAGGTTGAAGAGGAACAATGCGGATTCCGTCCTGGTCGTGGGAACAACGGACCAGATCTTTACTCTCGCAAGGATCCTGGAGGGAGCCTGGGAGTATGCTCAACCAGTCTACATGTGTTTTGTGGATCTGGAGAAGGCGTATGACCAGGGTGCCCCGGGAGATACTGTGGGAGGTGCTGCGGGAGTACGGGGTGAGGGTCCCTTCTCAGGGCCATCCAATCTCTGTACGACCAAAGCGAGAGCTGTGTCCGGGTTCTCGGCAGTAAGTCGGACTCGTTTCAGGTGAGAGTTGGCCTCCGCCAGAGCTGCGCTTTGTCACCAATCCTGTTTGTAGTATTTATGGACAGGATATCGAGGCGTAGTCGGGGTGGAGAGGGGTTGCAGTTCGGTGGGCTGGGGATCTCATCGCTGCTTTTTGCAGATGATGTGGTCCTGATGGCATCATCGGCCTGTGACCTTCAGCACTCACTGGATCGGTTCGCAGCCGAGTGTGAAGCGGCTGGGATGAGGATCAGCACCTCTAAATCGGAGGCCATGGTTCTCAGCAGGAAACCGATGGAGTGCCTTCTCCAGGTAGGGAATGAGTCCTTACCCCAAGTGAAGGAGTTCAAGTACCTTGGGGTCTTGTTCGCGAGTGAGGGGACAATGGAGCGGGAGATTGGTCGGAGAATCGGCACAGCAGGTGCGGTATTACATTCAATTTATCGCACCGTTGTGACGAAAAGAGAGCTGAGCCAGAAGGCAAAGCTCTCAATCTACCGGTCAGTTTTTGTTCCTACCCTCACCTATGGTCATGAAGGCTGGGTCATGACCGAAAGAACAAGATCCAGGGTACAAGCGGCCGAAATGGGTTTCCTCAGGAGGGTAGCTGGCGTCTCCCTTAGAGATAGGGTGAGAAGCTCAGTTATCCGTGAGGAGCTCAGAGTAGAGCCGCTGCTCCTTTGCGTCGAAAGGAGCCAGTTGAGGTGGTTCGGCCATCTGGTAAGGATGCCCCCTGGGCGCCTCCCTAGGGAGGTGTTCCAGGCACATCCAGCTGGGAGGAGGCCTCGGGGGAGACCCAGGACTAGGTGGAGGGATTATATCTCTAACCTGGCCTGGGAACGCCTCGGGATCCCCCAGTCGGAGCTGGTTAATGTGGCCCGGGAAAGGGAAGTTTGGGGTCCCCTGCTGGAGCTGCTACCCCCGCGACCCGACCCCGGATAAGCGGATGAAGATGGATGGATGGATGGACATACTATAACTTTTTTACTTTTTTCGACATACTATGACTTTTTTTCGACATACTATACTGTGACTTTTTTACTTTTTTCGACATACTATACTGTGACTTTTTTTACTTTTTTCGACATACTATATAACTTTTTTACTTTTTTCGACATACTACATGAGTTTTTTACTTTTTTCGACCTACTATACTGTGACTTTTTTACTTTTTTCGACATACTATATGACTTTTTTACTTTTTTCGACAAACTATACTGTGACTTTTTTTTACTTTTTTTGACATACTATACTGTGACTTTTTTACTTTTTTTGACATACTATACTATAACTTTTTTACTTTTTTCGAAATACTATATGACTTTTTTACTTTTTTCGACCTAATATACTGTGACTTTTTTTTTACTTTTTTTGACATACTATACTGTGACTTTTTTACTTTTTTCGACATACTATACTGTGACTTTTTTACTTTTTTCGACATACTATACTGTGACTTTTTTACTTTTTTTGACATACTATAACTTTTTTCGACATACTACATGACTTTTTTACTTTTTTCGACCTACTATACTGTGACTTTTTTTTACTTTTTTTTTTTTTTACTTTTTTCGACATACTATACTATAACTTTTTTAGACATACTATATGACTTTTTGTCGACATACTATACTACGACTTTTTTACTTTTTTCGACATACTATACTATGACTTTTTTCAACATACTATACTGTGACTTTTTTTTACTTTTTTGACATACTATAACGTTTTTACTTATTTCGACATACTATATGACTTTTTTTCGACATACTATACTGTGACTTTTTTGCTTTTTTCGACCTACTATACTGTGACTTTTTTGCTTTTTGACCTACTATACTGTGACTTTTTTTTACTTTTTTTGACATACTATACTGTGACTTTTTTACTTTTTTCGACATACTATACTATGACTTTTTTTTACTTTTTTTCGACATACTATACTGTGACTTTTTTTTACTTTTTTTGACATACTATACTGTGACTTTTTTACTTTTTTCGACATACTATACTGTGACTTTTTTTACTTTTTTTGACATACTATACTGTGACTTTTTTTACTTTTTTTGACATACTATACTGTGACTTTTTTACTTTTTTCGACATACTATACTGTGACTTTTTTACTTTTTTTGACATACTATACTGTGACTTTTTTACTTTTTTCGACATACTATACTGTGACTTTTTTACTTTTTTGACATACTATACTATGACTTTTTTTACTTTTTTTCGACATACTATACTGTGACTTTTTTTCGACATACTATACTATGACTTTTTTTTACTTTTTTTTCGACATACTATACTATGACTTTTTTTTTACTTTTTTTTTCGACATACTATACTATGACTTTTTTTTACTTTTTTCGACATACTATACTGTGACTTTTTTACTTTTTTCGACATACTATACTGTAACTTTTTTACTTTTTTTGACATACTATACTGTGACTTTTTTACTTTTTTCGACATACTATACTGTGACTTTTTTACTTTTTTGACATACTATACTATAACTTTTTTACTTTTTTCGACATACTATATGACTTTTTTTTACTTTTTTTCGACATACTATACTGTGACTTTTTTTCTTTTTTCGACATACTATACTGTGACTTTTTTACTTTTTTCGACATACTATACTGTGACTTTTTTTTACTTTTTTTCGACATACTATACTGTGACTTTTTTACTTTTTTCGACATACTATATGACTTTTTTCGACATACTATACTGTGACTTTTTTACTTTTTCGACATACTATACTATAACTTTTTTACTTTTTTCGACATACTACACTATAACTTTTTTACTTTTATCAACATACTATGACTTTTTTACTTTTTTCGACATACTATACTGTGACTTTTTTTACTTTTTTTCGACATACTATACTGTGACTTTTTTTGACATACTATGCTATAACTTTTTTACTTTTTTCGACATACTATACTGTGACTTTTTTACTTTTTTCAACATACTATACTGTGATTTTTTTTTACTTTTTTTGACATACTATACTATGACTTTTTTACTTTTTTCAACCTGTGCGCACTGTGTTTAGTCATTTATTTGGTCATTGAATTACAAACACAGTTCACAGAGATATTCTGTATTAAATATGATTGTGAGTATTATGATGACTAATAAATGTTTTATTAAATTCACATAATGTTACTCTGTGAACACTTATTTTCTCTGGCTTTTAATCCACGCTGATTTCCCATTATATGGAAGTAAAGTTGGCGTTAAATGTCATCCTAGGTGGTTTTAAAAATGTCTTCAAAGTCTTAAATGTAACTTGGAGAACCGTGGAGGGACCCTGGTTTAGATGAGTGCTGTGTGTGGGATCAATTCACGCCGATGTGAAGAATGGTTAACGTGGATCCATCCATTATCATCCTCTTGTCCCGGGTGCGGCAGCAGCTCCAGCAGAGGACCCTAAACTTCCCATACCACAGTCACATTAGCCAAGGCGTGCCCAGGCCAGGGTGGAGTGCTCAAACTACTTAAACAGCTATTTTGTATATATGGTTTCTGTCTCTGTATTTATTGTTTATTCTTAATGAATGTTAAATATGTTTGCGTATGTATACGAATACCACGTAGGGTAACTGCCGTGGCAATAAACTCCTTTCTGATTCTAATTCTGATATATATAATCTCTCCACCTAGTCATGGGTCTTCCCCAACAAAGTAACCAAAGGGATGGAGCGGTGACTGAATGAATTCCCTGTATTTTTCTGTCATATTTTCAGGGCTCTTTGTCAGAGAAGCATTCTCAGCATTTCAGTTTATCATCCTGAAATAAATGGAAGATGTATTCATTGTGACTGTGCGGCTTAAAAAAATCATAATAAAGTATGTCGAAAAAGTAAAAAAAAAAAGTCAAGTAATGTATAAAAAAATCCAAAAAGTCATAGTATAGCATGTCGAAAAAGTCAAAGATTTTATAGTATAGTATGTCGAAAAAGTAAAAAAGTCATAGTATAGTATGTCGAAAAAAGTCATAAAAAGTCAGTGTAGCATGTCGAAAAAGTCAAAGAATTCATAGTATGTCGAAAAACGTCATAGTATCTTGAAAAAGTAAAAAAAAGTCATAGTATAGCAGGTCAAAAAAAGTAAAGTCATAGTATAGTATGTCCATGTTAGTTTAGTTTGCTTGGCCATTCTGCATAACGCATATGTTTACTTTTGGTAACATTACTGTAATAAGATTCAGGATGATGATTGATTTGAGTATTTGTCATCGGCTTTCCATAACTTTGGGCCTTTGTAGTTGAGGAGAATGTTAATTCTACAAATCAAAAAGCAGAATAAAATATATTTAAAAAAAACACACACACACACACACACACAGTTCACATTTTATTGATTCTATTTTACAGACAAGCTTTTCATAAAAGCAAAACCACTGGGCTTGCAAGGCATGCATGAATATATATATGTACATGTATTTTTCAGCTCATGTTGAGCTCCATCTGTGTGGAATAGCAGCATTTTAAGAGCAGTTAACAGTTCACACAGAGCAGCTCAAACCTTCACGTTTAAGTGCCGCACGTTTATGGCTCATTTGGTTTTAAAGTAAATAATAATAATAATAATAATAATACTTCACTCTTTGAGAAGCAGGCAGTTTTCTTAAAATCTCCACACTGTGCACGTTGTTTCAACCTTCTTTTTAAAGACCTGGAAGTAGTCTAATACATTTCAGAGTTATTAAACGCAGTAAATTTTTCCTCTTGCGTTCACTTCAAACGTGATCCATAAACTCAATACTGGCCGAAAAAAATCCTTTTTTTTTTTTATATGCAGTCTATCGAACAAGCCTTTTTGTTTTCCTTTACAGTGACTTCAAACCCAAGCATGTACAAATGATCGACAAATTAAAAGTAAACATGACATTGGAAATATAAGACAATACCTTAGAGAAGAAATAACTGTGTAAAAAAAAAAACACTTTGAATTATGAGTTTGACACTGAAATAGATCTCAAATTATTGATTTAATTCTTATTCTTCCCATTTGAGACACATGTAATTTTGTGTATATATACACACACACACACATATATATATATATATATATCCATTCATATTTATTTCCCTCTAAGCTACAGAGTTTTATTAAATGTGAGGGAAAAAAACCGACCCTGAAAACGAATGAGTCGTGATAAGGAAATTGCTTTTTTAAGCGGCACTTTCTCCAGTCCCGGGTGCACATGCAGCAGGCTGATATCAGAGGTGCAGTCGTGAGTATGAATATACAAAAACTAGTTTGAGATGAATCAAAGCTAAAATAGCAGAATGTGTAAGGCAGAGATTCCCCTCAGTAGTCCAACGGGAGCAGGAGAACGACGTCGCCTTCAGAAACGGATATCCTGAGGAGAACAAACAGGTTCATAACTTGGGTTAAGATACCAGAGTCCGACCGGTAAAGGATTTTTCAAGGCCGATATCGATACAAATATTTGGTGATTTAAAAATCCGATATATCGGCCGATATATGTAAAAAATAAAAAATCCGGAAAGGCGTAACAAAACATAAACAGATTTCCCTAACATTAGTTATCTGTAGTTATTTATGAGTCCTCACTAAAATAATATGATGATGCAGTTTAAAAAGAAACTTGTTTGTTTCATTGTCACACCAGAACAGAGGAACATCAAAATATATTAAAGTTCTGATAAAATAAAATGTATAAAAATACAAACTTAAGATCTGAAACTTAAAGGGTTAAACACGAGTGTTGCCAACAGGGACGTTGTAGAGCGCCCTCTGGAGGACAGACTATACAACGCCAACACTCAGATCAATGGTTGAAGGGGGTTTCGTCTGTCTTTATTTATAGTATAGTTTGGAAAATGTCTAATATTGGCCGATATATCGGTCAGGCTCTATAAAATACTGACATTAACTGCATCATCTTCAATAAATAGCCACGACTCTCCACGACATACGGTTTACCTGTTAGCTCGCTACTGGATGAGTCCTATTTCTGGATCGTGTTTATCATCCAGTTCCTCGTCAGAGTCTGAACACGAGAGAGAAACAAATCAGAATCAATGTTCAGAATCAAAATCTGGTCACATGGAAGGAGTTTGCTTGGTGTTGTGGTGCAACGGTTGGGCATCGAGAACCGATTCCCTCTTGGAATCCTTTCAAAAATGACGATTCCAGTGGAATCGTTTCTTTATTGGAATCGTTTAGAGGATTTGGTTTCAAATCCAACCATCGCTTCCCAATTTAACATGCGCAAGTTTTGGTTTCCGTAGCGACCAGGTGCTTGTTGTGTTGCAGCTTTGGAGCACAGTAAGTAGAGCTCTAGTGTGGCTTTAGTTTACGTGGAAAAAGCTGTAAAACTGCAACCTACCATTGGATCAAAATAGGTGAAAATAAGCACGTGACCCGTTTCAACTCCACCCCTCAAAGAATCCGAATCAAGAATCGTTAAGAACCGGAATCCAAAGGAAGAATTGGAATCAGAACCGTTAAGATCCAAACCATGCCCAACCCTATGTGGTGCATAACAAAATGTAGAACAGAGAGTGAGCAAGTTTCAACTTGTCTCGTCGTTAATTTTTGGTTTGAACTGGGCTTTATAAGGGAGAGATGCCCACCCCATAATATTAGTCATAGTTTTTGTGGTTTAAATTAATACTCCGTGGACCCAGAAATCTGATAACCTGGACAAATCAAATCAAAACTATGTGCAGGTCTTCATACCACTAGAGGTTACTGGGTCAATTATTTAACCCTCCTGTTGTCCTCGGGTCTAATTTGACCCATTTGTAAAAGCTTTCTACAGTGGTGCTCATAAGTTTATGAACCCATGCTAAAGTTGACTAAAAACAGGAATAAAAAAAATGCCTTAATTAAAAAAAGGAGGAAAAATCCAACCTTTAAGGACACCAATTTTCTTTGTGAATGAATAATGTATCGTAAATAAATAAATGTTCTTCCTTAAAATACAGGGGGCATAAGTCAGTACACCCCTATGTTAAATTCCCATAGAGGCAGGCAGACTTTTATTTTGAAAGGCCAGTTATTTCATGGATCCAGAATACTATGATCCTGATAAAGTTCCCTTGGCCTTTGGAATTAAAATAGCCCCACATCATCACATACCCTTCACTATACCTGCAAATACCCTATTACCCTATTTTTTAAGTATCGGTTCAGGCACCGTTTAAGGACCGGCACCGTTTTAAGTATCGTAACTATTAAGTACCGTTTTAGCATCGGTATCGGACAAAACCCAAACGATACCCAACCCTAGGTAAGTGTGACATATTTTGGGGTTAGTGTCGGTGTGAGTGAACAGACCTGCCACTGACTCTGGTGGGGAGTAGAACTGTCCGTCAGATAAAGGACCTGGACCCAGGGGAGGAGCTCGCTCTGTGGCGTCCATGATGGACTGATATCCTGAAACACACAAAGGAGAGGAGAGCATGAAGAGCAGCTACTCTAACAGCAGGAGAGAGTCAATAACTATTTTATCATCTTATTAACCTGTGCTGTATTAACTCCGTCATGAGTGATGTAGCCTATTTCATCTTTTTATTACTGCTTGCTACTGCTATGCACGGTTGAACGGCGCAAGCAGATGGCTCGGGTCTGTGTTGCTTGGCTGTTTTGATGCTTGCATGGCTTCTTATACTGAATGGGGATACTGTTGATGTATAACTGTGCTAATGTCTTGCAGCTTCCTGTAGCTCTGCATGGCTTACTGAGAAAGCGTATGTGTTGCTCTAGCTGTCTATACGGTGTCTTGTTGACTTCTGTCTGTATAGTTTAACCTGTACTGATGTCTTGCTGTTTCCTGTTGCTCTGGTCTAAAATCAGCTGGCCAAAGGACTACAGTTGAAAATTAGAACACCGGCACATGTACAGAAATGTTAATTAATGTGTGTTGTCCTTTATAGAATAAAGAAAAAGAATGTCGCGATCACTTTCCGCTGCCTCAAGACAGTTTTACGCCCAGAATGCACCTGAACACACCTCCCTAAAAGATCAGCACGCCCATGGGCGCACAGATGGGCGCAGTTGCATTTGCTGTTTAAACGATGCGGGCGCTGGACTGGAAATTGACAACTGCGTCGGTCTTAAACTAGCAAAGACACTTGGGTCGGGCTTCGCGCTGCGCCGGGTGCGAGATAGGACTCCATGTGGACACAGACTTCTGCAGAATTTTAAACTAATAAAAATAATGAAAACCCCAGAATGTTAACACATCACACTCTGCATCACCGCTGAAAACTGCCAAAAGAAACAGTAGTAACAGCAGTAATAACAGTAGTAACAGCAGTAATAACAGTAGTAACAGCAGTAATAACTGGAGATGCACCGATCTGACTTTTTCAGTCCCGATACCGATGCCTGGGCTTTGTGTATCTGTTGATACCCGATACCGATCTGATACCAGTTGTTGAATTAATAATACACTGTATACCTTCCACCTTCTACCTTCCTTCCACCATGTGGAAGAGACTAAAGGCACCAGACTTTCCTAACTAAACATTACTTTCCTAACTAAGACAAAATAACGTAGATGTAATGTATTGAATTGTTATTTATTTGTACACTCAGCTCTTCCAGCATGCGACACACGTGCGACAGAGGGGGGAAAAAAACTAACAAAACTTGATCGGCCCGTGGATCTGTTAATTTTTCCGATCCCCGATCCAGCTATTTTGTCAATATCGGGACCGATATCCGATCTTAATATCGGATCGGTGCACCCCTAGTAATAACAGTGGATTATTAGCGGAGAGAAGAGCTGCGTGACGGTGACTCACTGTTTTCATCTTCGTTCTCCTGAGGCAGAACCTTGAAGTCGAGCAGCCATGTTTCTATCCAGGCCAACACGAAGGAGATGATGGGCAGCAGGTACCCAAAGGCCCCCTGAGACAGCAGCTGCACAGAGGAGGAGGAGGAGGACGAGGAAGAAGAAGAAGAAGAAGTTGTTTGCCTTTAGTTTTCAGGACACTCTCCATTAGGGATGGGTACCGAATTCAATACTTTTTTAGGCACCAACAGAATTGCCTCTAAAGTATCGAGTATCAATTGTTATTGACAATGCGATGCTTACACGTGCAGTGTGTTCTATCTGTAAGACAGACTGGGAGAAGCTCTTTGGTTTTGCTACTATTACATATTTACTAAGGGATTAGTGTTTTAGGGAGCCTTGCTGTGTTGTTTGTTCAATAACATGTATGTATGTATGTATGTATGTATGTATGTATGTATGTATGTATGTATGTATGTATGTATGTATATATATATATATATATATATATATATATATGCATGCATGTATGTATGTATGGAACAATGTGGATCTTATCTTGATGCCATCGTTCTAAAAAACTACATAGAAATGTGTCTTTTTTAATCATAGTCAGTCGACTCTTACCTTTGATAAAATGACTTTAACAATCAGGAAAGCACAGCTGGCTGCAGTGGTGATCTGTCAAACAGAGGGAACACGGAGTACAGACACTCATACTGCAGAGGTGGTATTATCACGTTTTTTTTTTTTGTCATTCACATTTGTTATTGCCTTTTATAGAAACAGAGACAAGAACAAGTGATCTCTCTCTCTAAGCAAAAATGAGAGAGATGACAACAAATAAAAATTATATATATATATATATATATATATATATATATATAAAATAAGAAATATACATACACAGGGTAAACACTGGTCTAACTCTAATTTTTATAAAATGAACCTTTCGTTAGTATGTAACAGAGAGGAAACTATTATATATCTAACTATAAAATCAAAGACACTCTGTGCGTTTGTCTTTCAAATTATTACATATATTACATTTATTTCAATGAATGAATGAATGAATGATTGTAAGGCCCATGGAAAGTTTCCCCATGGGGACATCAAAGTATATCGTATCTCGATCCGGGACCTTAGACAGATAAGAGCACCAGTACACAGAAATACAGGAAACCCTGATCACTCATTTACATCCAGGTAATCAATAACAACAACAACAACAACAACAACAGTGTTTGTGTCGGACGTTTCACTGCATATAAACAAATACTGACCCCTTCAGTGAAAAATCAGTTTATCATCATAAAAAACAAACTCATTTCAACTACAGCCGTATGAGTTTGTTTCACCCAACAGTGCCCTCTGCTGGCACAAATAACAAAATACTGTCATAGTACAGTCTTCCAAAAACAGACAAGACAACTTACTGCGATGGCCCACCAGTGGCGAAGCTTACAGACGGCGTACGCCAGGATGAGAGTGGCAAACCTGAAAACAGCCAGGAGCTGAGGGAGGAAAGAAAGGAGGAAGAAGTTCACATGAAGGAATGAAAAAGGAAGCAATGACAGGAGGTTAAATAACACAAAAGAAATGGAGAATGTACGAAGGAAGAAAAGGGGAAGATAAGAAAGAGAAAGAAAAACAGGAAGAATCAAAATAATGAATCTATTAAATTTGGTCTTTCAATAGAGCCCCCCAAAGTACAGAATATTTCACATATTTATCAACATTATTATTATTATTATTACTAATTTATTTATTTCTCCACATTCCTCTGGTCACAGTTAAAGAGCTCATATTATGCTAATTTTCAGGTTCATAATTGTGTTTAGAGGTTATATCAGAATAGGTTTACAGTAGCTAGGTAAGGACTACTAGCCAGTCAGGAGTATGAGGGCGTGCCCTGACAGTACCTAGGTAAGGACTACTAGCCAGTCAGAAGCAGAGTATGAGGGCGTGCCCTGACAGTACCTAGGTAAGGACTACTAGCCAGTCAGAAGCAGAGTATGAGGGCGTGCCCTGACAGTACCTAGGTAAGGACTACTAGCCAGTCAGAAGCAGAGTATGAGGGCGTGCCCTGACAGTACCTAGGTAAGGACTACTAGCCAGTCAGAAGCAGAGTATGAGGGCGTGCCCTGACAGTACAACAACAGAGCTGTTTGGAGCAGTTTGTGAACAGTGTTTTCTGTTGGAGATGGTGAGTCCCTTTGGGGGGGACTTTGGGCTTTTTCACTTTGTAAACCTATAACGTGCATAAAAATATACATAACACAATAAAGGAAAGGGGAAATGCCAAAAAGCTGAATATGAGCACTTTAAAAGGGTAACTAATGACTTTTTAAACCCCATTTCCTCATGCATTTGTGACAAGACCTCACGTCCTGAGATCGATAACGTTGTCAGACACTTTTAGTAAGAATCTGAGCCTTTCAGTAGCATTAAAAAAAAAAAAAAAATCAAGGCTGCACGATTACCCCATTAGGTTATATTGCAGCTCGGTTCGTGCCGGCTCGTCATTGCGATCTCGCTCAATACTGGACCAAATTCAAAGATTTTTGGTCACATCAGTATTTAGTATTAGGGCTCCTGCACACTGGCTACATGGTGTGAGCGTGGCGTGAGCGTGGCGTGAGCGTGTCAGCTGCGTGGCGTGTCCGTTTTTATTTCGGCTCCCATGTTAATAGGTTAGAGCTTGCACACTGCCTGCGTGACACGCACCTCATGCAAGCGTGTTGGAAGCGTTTCCAGGCAAAATAGAATAGGAAAAGATGTTTTTATGTCATTTTGACACTAATACATATTAATAAATGACATTTTGATGTTTGAAAGTCTCTAGGTTTTGACATAAATGCAGATATAAATGTAATTTAAAAATAATAATAAATAATTATTGATTTTCAAATATTGCACCTGTCAATACAGAACCAAATATTCTGTAGCCTATTTTGCCGTCAATACTGCAAACGTCTTTGCTGTAATGAAATCAGTATATATTTATGTTTAACATTTCATTTTATCAATGGGAAACATCCATGTGTACAGACAAGGCTAACAGCAGCAGCAGCGCCGCGTCAGACACGTTTCTGGTGTGCAAAGACATCGAAAACGCCACGCAGCCGCCACGCAACTGACACGCAGCAGTAACGCCGCGCTCACGCCACGCAGGCAGTGTGCAGGAGCCCTTTTGCATGGGGTCCAGGTTGAATAAAAAAAAGACAAAAACGGTAGTTACCCTTTAAGTATGTATAAATTCACAACATACTTTCATAAATGCACACAAACACGTACAACACTCCCAGCAACAAAAACAACAAAACATCTGCACCATACTCAAACCATATTCTGTTTGATGTGTCTTGTGTTAATGTCTGTTTATTTTGTCCCACCTTTGTCTGTCTAAATGTGACACCTCTTTGTACTACGTCACCTTTAGAAAACACAGAAAAGGATTAAAAAACTAATTCAAATGTGAAGGAAAAGTAAGAACTTACAAAGATGTCGAAGAAGGAGGCGTGGTAGTTGTAGTGCAGGACTTCTTTCTCCAGCTGCTGCTGAATGCCGCCGTTCACCTGTCAAACACAAACCACCGATGAGAACGCTATCTGAAACAGATGAAAATGTTAGCCTCTATTTAACATAGAATGTTGAGGCTAGAGACGCTTTAAGCCCCTAAAAATAAGAACAATTTGATGGGGAAAATGCTGCACTACATGTCCAGAAGTTTCCCCCACCATTATAAGGTTTAGGAGCAGCGCCTGAGCCGTTTTGGGTAGGGATCGACAGATACTGGTTTGTCAGGGGCGATCCCGACACCGATTATTAGTAGTTAGTAGAGCCCGACCGATGTATATCGGCGGGACGATATTATCGGCAGATATTAGGCATTTTCCAAACTATCGGTATCGGCATTTATAATGGCCGATAAATGAATATTTAAAAAATGAAATAAAAACAGACGAAACCCCCTTCAACCATTGTTCTGAGTGTTGGCGTTGCACAGTTTGTCCACCAGAGGGCGCTCTCGCGTTTTTACCCTTTAGACGGGAATGCGGCGGTGGAGCGTTTTTAAGATTTCCACTCTGGAGGGTGGTTTCACTTTTTTGTGTTTTTAAGCCCCAAAAACGCCGTCGCCGTCTAAACAAAAAAGGCACATCCAATAAAATATTTTGTTGTTTTCACCTGCGAGCGTATTCGTGTAAACAAAAAAAAGTCTCCCGGGTGAAAACACTGGACTTCATTGCAGCCCCTTAACTTGATTAAATAGCCTGCGTCCCTTCATGTTAGGTCATGAGGTCATGTTAATTAGGATTTAAAAGAGACTTTTATATGTATTTTCTATTTTTAGCCACAGTAGACTTGAGAAAATTTTATTTTTGGTGCATTCATATTTACCCCTATATATATATATATATATATATATATATATATATATATATATATATATATATATATATATATACAGAGAGAGAGAGAGAGAGAGAGAGAGAGAGAGAGAGAGAGAGAGAGATTTTTTGTGTTAGTTGAAAGAAAATATCAGTAGAAAATATACTGTCATTCTTTTTTAATGGTTCCTTTTCAATTCAATGTTTAATTTGTTCAATAAAATAATGTTGGAAACTATTTCCTTTCGTTTGTTTTAAATTCAACGAGCGATTTGTTGTATTTTAGCAGAATACTGAGAGCAGCAGAAATGCAGAACTGAGTACACTTTAATATGTTTATGTATCACAAGAAATAGCGTTATCACGATATTCAACAACCTTATCGCATATCGCATATTTTCCTCATATCGTGCAGCCCTAAAAGAGAGGAAGCCAGGCAAACTTACAAGAAGGCAGGAAACCCTTGAGCACATATTTGAGTTGCAGTCCAACAGGTTTAATAATGGTACTGATTGTGAGCAGAGTTACTGTTCAAAGTGAGTCACTGGTTGTAATACAGTAATACAAAATGTATGTGCTTCAGTGCTCAAGGTTCACTGCTCAACTGAAATCACTTCCTCCTTCAGGGCAAAATGTTTTCTAACCTCGATTCACTGCTCGAGCAGCACCTGCCCTTTTTCTGTTCGGCCTCGACAAAGTTCAAACTAAAATGTTTGACCGTAAAGCCGTTACGGTGTGTGTACGGTTGCAGCTACATAACTTAAATGTGAGGGTGGCTTATCTGATAAAGTGCTACATAAAATACAATGACTCATGATGAACAGGGTCAGCCAAATTCTTTTGACATTACGTGAAAATGTTATTGTTTGGCTAATGTCTGTCTGACATTCTGACATTGTGTATGCACAAGCCAATATGGTGGCACGCAAATTTCACATGTGCACAGATGATGTTAACACTGCCCTGTTTAGAGCCTACTGCACTCCACTCTATACAGCCCACTTGTGGTGCAGCTACAGTAAGGAAAAAAAGAGAAAGAATGCGAGTGATATGTTTGTGTCTAGTAATGTTGCCACCCTCCTGCTGTGTTGAGTCATTTTATGTACAAATTTGTGTGTCGCTTAACTTATTCAAAAAATTTAATTATAATGGCTTTAACTGACCCCACGCAGAGTGACACAAGGTACACTTCTTACTTTTGGAAACATTGGAACAAATGTCTGTATGGTTTAATCACTTTGATCTCATGAAATTAAATTTATACAACTTTTTGGTCTTTTCTGTGTTACATATTTTGGTTGCACGTTACTTGAAGGTATCTACATAAGAGTGACATGACACTGTCATGAACGTTTATGACATAACGCTTCTTTTAGTAAGGGTCATTCGGTTTTGTCATGACAAGTTAGGGTTAAGGTTCATGTGTCATGACAGTGTCATGTATTTTTTATGTATTTATGTATTTATTAGTAGGATAACCCACCTGTAATTAAGTCTCTTAACATTACCATCACTGTCTGAGGGTTTAAAAAAAAGCAGAAATCGAAATGGAGACTCTTATGACCTCTGAGCCAGGCATTCAGTGTGTGACACACATCCACAAGACAAACAGGCGTCTTACATTGAGCTCTATGATCCAGAGCATTGTGATGAACAAGAGGTCAAAGGTGACGAAGAGGCAGAAGGTCCTCCTCACGTCCGAGATGCACTTCTTCTCCCCAGCTTCGTACGAATCCCCTCTCGAGCAGAAAGGCGTGCTGTTGTTGTTGGACCCGGGCCCCCTGCCGGTCAGCCGCGAATCGGCACTACTGCTGCATCGGCTGTCCATCTCTGGTCTCAACCCCCCACCGACACCCCCCCGAGAAGAGCCAGCGCCGCCCACTGGTCAACAGAAGGTGCACTCAGCTGGAGTCACAGGAGGCGGGACATTGGAACAGGAAGCCAGGCTGGTTTTATAGGATGTGGACTCACTCTTTGGAGGTTAACTTCATCACTGCATCTGCAGGAAGGAAGACACAAAAGGTTAAAAAAAAATATGATTTCACAACGACAGATGTATCCACTGTACAGCTTCATTAGTCTTTATCGACGACGTTTTATTTCCGGGATTGTTCATGTGCCGCCGGAAATTCCGCGGGATGTCCCTCTTTTTAGGCCGGATGTCCGTCACCTTTCACTTTCTTTGTGTTGGTGTTCTAAACCTCCGGTGGCTTTGTGAGGACTATGGTTAACTGCTCCTCAGATCTCTGCAGGGTAAATCCAGACAGCTAGCTAGACTATCTGTCCAATCTGAGTTTTCTGTTGCACGACTAAGTAAAGAAAGAGTATGTTGGCATTTGAACATTACACCCATACATGATGCCATTCCAACACGTATGGCCATTAATCTGCTGCTCGAACAGTCGCTCTCCACCCTTCTGGTTTCAGTCTTTCCACCAGATGGTGAACCCATGGTTTGTGTACAGCAACCATAGCAACGCCGACCGACTGTAAGCCGTAAACAGGCAAGAGGCCGTAAAAACCCCCCGATTAAGACGCATATTCCGAATGCGCTGTATACATGTCCAAAGTATCCGACCGGAATAAACTGTTTACATGCCTGTATCAAATTCTGAATGTCATATTCAGAATAATAGTGGAATATTGGTGTGCTGTGTACTCACTGATGTTTTTTAATGTTGGTGTCCAACTGGAAAAAAAAATCCTAGCATATTTGATTGCTTCTTTTTGACAAGAAGTTTGTAAAACAGATGTGTTACATGACCCGAATAACAGTTTTTATTGTCTGGGTGCTATGACCTTTGACCATAATAACCCCCATAACACTTCTTTCTTTCACGTCTTTGTTATAGGAAGTGAAACTAGTTGCTCTTTTGCATGAACTGTAATTCACACATGCAGTTTCTTTTTTTTTTTTTTTTCACGCTCTTTTCGTTATTAGCTGGCTGTGTGGTTGGCTGCACGTGGTTTTCATGTTTTATACTCGGGGGGGGGGAGGAATCAGCTTCATCTCAGCATTACTTTGCATAGGTTTTCAAAACTACGTGACCATAAATCCATTGCAACGTCTCTGTAAGAAGAAGTAATTATTAGAAAAAGGTACATTTCCAACTTGACGGCACAGGGATTATTCAGCTGAACACCTAAGCTTAGGGCTGCATTTTGTAAATGATTAGTAAACTGTCCCGAGGTTTACTGGACAGCATCAATGTGAACTACTGAAAAGGTCTAAGGAACTTTTTTAATCAAAATAGGAAGGCAAATAGCCAACACGCTGTAACACACGTCAAAACAAATACTGTAATTGTCCCTAAAAGTACCACCAGCTTCCTCTTCACATTCCTTTTATACTTTTTGTTTAACCTGATTAAACGGTTTGCTTTTTTGATAGCTCTTTTGAGGGTTTCTATGACCACAAAAAAAAAAATCTGTATTTCATAATACAGGTATTACTCAAGATTTATTTTCTCAGGAAATGTCATGCAAGAGAGACAACATATACAGATGTATACAACAAGAAAGTATCCCAAGTAAAGTAAGATCACAACAAGATTATTATATATAGTTATAAGCTAATAAAGTCCCTCAGAAGAATGAGCGCCTGTAATTTCAAGCTGTGGTGCAGTTTATTCACGGTGAGTGCACATTACAAGAAACCAATCTTTCCCAGTTCAGAGTTAGTTATGAGGTAGAGCTGTAAAAGTCAGGCCCGACAAGGCCCGAGCCTGACAAGTACATTTTGATTGACAGCTTTTTAAAAGCCTGAACCCGTTTACAGCCCGACATTATTCAAATGTGCGTACGCACACAGCTCGTTTGCCTTTTGTCAAGAATGAGTCTATTTATACACTGGCTAATTATTCTCATTATGCACATGGTCAAAAGTTCTCCACACCTCAGACTTTGCTTTCTTTGTCGGTGCAACCAAAATGTAATCGCCAGAGGCCAGCCTCTGTTTCACCTCCTCAGCATTCATTTTCGCGCTAATCGAAACGCATCACCTGACCCCTCGTTTACCGCAAAACCCGGAGCGCAAGCCCGAGCCTGTGTAAAAGAACCCATCGGGTTCAGGCAAAGATCTTCAGCTCTAGTATGAGGAACTTTCAAGGCTAAAGACAAATAAGAAAATTCCAGGAAAGAAATCCCAAACTAGATTTGAGGTTATTTAGAAGCGGTGTCATCATTACATGCTGCAGTTTGTCCATCACAGCACTGATAGGTTGATTTTTAGTCTGGAATTGCCAGACCTTCCTCCACAGCGCTGCAAAGGAGGGTCTGGCGAGTCCACACAGCATTCCTGGATGGGGAAAAAAAATGCTCCGCACGGAGCCACGGTGCCTCTGCAAAATAGCCTCAGGAAGGAACTTGTTTTGGTGGAACATGTGTACGTTCAAATGTTGTTTTAGTCGTGCAACAGAAAACTCAGATTGGACAGATAGTCTAGCTAGCTGTCTGGATTTACCCTGCAGAGATCTGAGGAGCAGTTAACCATAGTCTAGACTAGTTGATTTTTAACTGTAAAATGTCCCACTCAGGATGGATCGTGGTCACAATTCTTCCTAAACAAAAACAAATCTAAAAGGCTCAGTATTGGATTGTGTCAGGCGGGTGAACCGCACACTATCAGTAAAGTCTAACAAGGTTCATTTTACGTTATCAAAGAATATCCAGTCAAAAGAATTTGGCTCAAATACAGATGAGAAACCCAATCTATCACAACAGAAGCAGAACAAAATCCACTAACCTTCACAATAAAACGGCCTCTTTATAGCTATATAAGAACTCCTTTGGACTTATTTGGAGCACACAAAAATGAAATGACTTTATATTGTTAAACTTAAATCTTAGTCGCCTGCTAGTCACAGGACTTCTACGGATTAGTGACCAACACTGAAACACGTGTGAAACCGTTTCTCCAGCGTAATCGTGCATATGAATGCAGTCATGCAGAAGGAGCACTTTGTGCTTATTTAAAACCAAAGCATATTTGCGGATATTACTGTGACACCAGAGCTGTGACTATCAATTTCTAAGCATGACTAATGACTACCAGCTCATTCTTCATTAAAAAGATTATCAAGATAACACGTTTAAATAAAATCCAATTAATTAGATTTGGGTTCTTGAAGCTGTATTAATTGATTTTCAGTTAGCTTTGGCCACTTAATTTACAAGCTGACTGACACACAATTTACACAAAGAGGAGCTTAATCAATCACGGAGTGGTGTTTGTGTCCACATGATGAGTTTAAGTCTGGTAATCACTCTCTTTTCATCTTATGTTTGGTCTCCACTGATTACTGATAAAAAAAAAATACTGTCTGACTGCTGTTTGGGTCTGAGCAGGTAGTTCACTGTCAGTTTATCTGAGCGTGCTGGAAAGCGAGACTGTTGAATGCACGGAGACTGAAGCCAAACAATAAATGTCTTACCCCTAATATGATCAAAACAAGGTTAAGGGCCCCATTTTATTTCCAAATCCACTTTTGCTAGTTTGACGGCGAAAAAAAGGGTCCGTGCGCATGGTTCAAAAGGGTTGTAGTTAGTGTCTTCATTAATCAGAGGTGTGTTTTGGGCGTAACATGCAATAAACCAATCAGAGATCATCTCCCATTCCCTTTAAAAGCCAGGCGCGTTTGGACCTTGGAGCATTGCTGTTATGATGGAGGATTTGCACCGTGATATTTTTATTTGTAATTTTTTGCATGTGTGTGTGTGCTGCAGTGCGTCCCTGTGTGTGTAACAAGCATAGTGTGCGAACGCTGTGCATAAGCCTCGGAGCATTTTACTAATTTGCTGTTAAAAGAAAAATGAAATTATTTATTGACTTGCGTTATTGACTTTAGACCAGGTTTTTGTTGGTCAAAGGCACGATCACTTCCCGCTGCCTCAAGATAGCAATACGCCCAGAATGCACCTGAACACACCTCCCTGTAAGACCAGCACGCCCATGGGCGCACAGATGGGCACACGTGCATTTGTTATTTAAACGACGTGGGCGCTGGACGGGAAATTGACAACTGCGTTGATCTTAATCTAGCAAAGACACTTGCGTCGGGCTTTGCGCTGGTGCAAGATAGGGCCCCATGACTCAAAACTGGGACACTAAAGAGTGCATGTAAACATACTCACTGTTACCTTCAGTGTTTTGTATTTCACCAATCCTAAGATGATACATATTGTCTGGCTCTCAAGGCCCAATAATATCCAAACCGTGAATTATACTGCACTTAAAACTTTTACTTTAGTTAAAGTAGCAATACCACAGTGTAAAAATAATCTGTTACAAGTAAAAGTTCATTACTGAAAAATACTTCACACATTTATTACATGAGACAGGCGTGTCGGACAGAGACGAGTAGTTCAAAAGTTGCAAAGAACCTCCCTCACACTGTCTAACTTACAAAGATGAATTTCATAGTGGGCAAGGTTTCGATGAAAGAAATGTTCTAGTATCGAAGCGTTGCAACTTGCCAGACAAATGGGGACGGGATGAGGAGGAGGGAGGGGCGAGCTAGCCTCAGTTTTGTTTGAAAATACTTTGAACGTCAACAAGAAGTAATGTCACCCAACATCGCTTAGAGCACCTTTAAGCACACGAGGACATTTATTTTCCCCCTCTTATTTCAAAACTGCTGTTTGTGCTCTCAACAGCTGTGTCTTTTCTAATCTTTGAAGATCTGCTGTTTTACCTTGTAACATGTTCTGCTCAGTGGTTTGTTTTGTTGCTTCTGTGCTGTGTCTTGTTATGTGCTTGTGTCTTTCGTTCTTGTTTACTTGTGTTTTAAAAAGTCGTTTTAGTATCAACGCCAGGGGACTACAGATGAAAAATAGTCTTTTGGGCTAATTCTGGCATTTTTAAACCCATTTCAAATCATGTGTTTTATTCATCTGCCCTGCCCCCTTCTTAAATAAACAGAATGTAATGTGATTTAAGTGTTGAATTAGCAATCGGAATTTGCCAAAGTAACTAAAGCTGTAAAAAGTACAATACTTGCCTCTGAGGAGCAGTGGAGCAGAAAGTAGAGCTAGTTGCATAGAGCGGAAGTACTCAAGTACAAGTTTCCTCAAAATTGTACTCAAATACAGCACTTTAGAGTAAATGTACTTAGTTACTTTCCACCACTGGTTCAGCAAACGATGATGACATCACACAGAGGGTGACCTAGCTACAAATTAAAGGCTGCACTGGATGACGCTTGTCCCCTGCATCATTATGATAACTTGACATTTCGGATTTCTTTAAAACACAAGCAGGAAACGTGCACGAGGAAACAGCTGAGGCGGCGAGTAGGCCGACAACAAAAACAACAACAAAATCATTATGGAGTCCTTAGCTTAACATTTGAGCTATTTAGCGCGGCGTACAGGCAAATAACGAACAGAAGATGAAAGGCAACAATGAAGGATGAAATAAAAGGAAACACATGACGATGCTGCAGGTGTCGTTCAATTATTATACCATAATAAAGAAGAAGCGTTGTTTACCAGCACTTTATCATTAACAACTAAGCTAGCTAGTTAGCTGAAAGACGTGTATTAAAACCGGCTTTTAAAAGTCTACATTAGGGACTTACCTTTCAAAGTAATTAGCTCCTTGGAGAGTTAATTTGTCTGAACCACCGTTAGCAAAGTTTCAGTCGGCAGGTTTTAACTTCAACGCAGCAGACAAGTCATCCTCCGTTTCGCTGTCGCCTGCTCGGACAGGATGGAGGTAGCCGGAATATGGAAGAACCGGACGCGAAGGATTCTGGGATATGAAGTCTGTAGCCGGAGCAATCGTTGACATGCGTCTTTCAGCTAACGTAGCCTATGGACGTAGCGCTCCCTGTTGGCCATTTTGGAGATCGGCAGTTGGGGGATTCTATTTGGATGGATGGATGGATGATGGATGATGATGGATGGATGGATGGATGGATGGATGAATGATGGATGGATGGATGGATGGATGGATGAATGATGGATGGATGGATGGATGGATGGATGATGGATGGATGGATGGATGGATGATGGATGGATGGATGGATTGATGGATACTTTATTCATCCCGAGGGAAATTTTAGGCATCCAGT
The DNA here is from genome assembly GCF_031162955.1 of Sander vitreus. Taxonomy (NCBI): domain Eukaryota; kingdom Metazoa; phylum Chordata; class Actinopteri; order Perciformes; family Percidae; genus Sander; species Sander vitreus. The sequence continues at coordinate 28,647,599 of NC_135866.1, forward strand.
AGCTTTGACAACCATAACACAACCATAACACACATACACACATATATATCACATACATAGAAATCACTCACAGACATTTTAGAAGTTTATTTATTTTGGTCCCAACTTCAACTTTTTCGAACATTTTTTTTAATTAATAAAACAAAAAAATATCAGACAATCAACGCTGGTATAAAAAACATAACAAAGGAATGATATAGGTTAATAATAATCATTTGTATTTATTTATTTAACCAGGAGAGTCCCATTGAGATTAAGAATCTCTTATTCAAGGGAGACAGGCAGCAGCATAAATAAAACACGTAGCTACAGACAGGAAACACAACAGGAGACAACAATTAAAAGGAACAGAATATCAAGAATAGGTGTCAAACTGTGTAAAGCTAGTCTCGCTTTGCCAGACCTTCCTCTACAGCGCTGCGGAGGAGGGTCTGGCTAGTCCACACTAGAGCTGTCAATCTTCCTCTATAATACCATTTGAACATTTTTTTTAAATATTCGAATAATATTCGAATATGTAATGCTCAATCGCAGCCTGTTAAATAATATGTACTACACTACTCAGGCTTATGCATTGTCAATGCCACTACAACCATGTGCTTGTAGTTACACGTTCTGTCCACTAGAGGGACTTCTAACATCAGCCTGGCCTTGAGGGGACCTGCAAGCAACTTTGTTTACATTCATTTTCCACTATTATGAAGTCAACCTAACTCTGACAGCTGTAGGACAGCTAACATTAACTTTAGCTGTCTCCATGAAGCTCCCAGCTAAGCAAACGTTACTATACCTCGCGACGCAGTTAGAAAACAAGAACGAGCTAACTAATGTTAACATAAGCACTTTGGCTCGGTGGATGTCGATTTTAAAGTCATGTTAAAACTATTTCCCATCCTTCTTACGATTTCCAGCCGCCTGTCACTCCCCCTGTACTAACCACTGTACTTTATTTAAGTAGATTCAATAGTGCATACTTTTGACTTTTACTTCGTTAAATTTTGCAGCAATTATGATACTTTCTACTCACTACATTTCTACAACATTGTTGTTACACGTTCTGTCCACTAGAGGGGCTTCTAACATCAGCCTGGCCTTGAGGGGACCTGCACGCAACTTAGTTTACATTCATTTTCCACCACGCACACAGTGACAAACACAAATCAACAGAGAACTCTGTAATGAAACAGTATCTAACAAGTGTAGCTAGTGAAGCAGCTCTGTTGTAAAGGCTAAAGGTGCACAGTTAGCACAATGACATCACGTAAGAAAGCACAGCCGAAATGATTTGTCGTTGCTAACTGCAGTAATAACCAAGCCAAACCGTACTGTTACTACTATTTTAGTGATTTATAAGCAACCTGTTTCTTTCAGATTGTCACGTTACTGAGAATACTGCTGTTAGAAGGTAATATATGAAGTAGAAGCTAATTCTGACAGCTGTAGGGCAGCTAACATTACCTTTAACTATCTTCATGGAGCTCCCAGCTAAGCTAACGTTAGTTGCTAACGGTTCTGAGAAGAGACTGTACATGGCGCTCAAACAACTTAATTACCACAGAGGTCAGGGCAACAGGTCTGTAGTCATTAAGTCCTTTGGCCCTTTGTTTTTGGGGACAGTTATGATGGTGGTCTTCAAGCAGGCTGGTAATGACATGTCTCCAGTGAGTTGTTCTGTCTCTTGAACAGCCTGTTATGTCCATGTCTAGGATGGAGATCTCCTTGTTGGTGTCAGGAATGTCCCATTGTCTTTCAAAACAAAAGTAGAACTCATTCAGGTCATTGGCATTGCACAAGTTGTTAGTGGAGTGGGCAGTTTTAGGATTGCAGTTGGTGAACTCCCTGAGACCCTTTCAGACAGAAGCAGAGTCGTTTGCGGAGAACTGCTGTTGGCGTTTCTCAGAGTACAGTCTTTTAACTTCTCTAACAGCCTTGATAAACCTGTACTTTGACCTTTTAAACCTGTCCTTGTCCCCACTCCTGAACGCTTCTTTCTTTTCCAGTGTTAGCTGTGTGAGCTTATCTGTGAACCAGGGTTGGCAAATTATACAAATATTTATACATGCTTGGATTTCTATCCACATTTTACTCAAAACTGAAGAGACTGTGACAGACACACTTTACAAAGAAGCTTGTATATTATTTCTCCAAAGATTTTTCAATTCAAAGAACAGAGAAGGTCTGATTACGACACAGAGCAGGAGAGTGACTTCATTCTCTGCCCAGGACGCCATTACTGCACTATATCTGTACATAGCAAATATATCTGTACATAGCAAATATTTGTTAATGTCGAGTACTGAACTTTTAAAAATTTGTAATAAAAAAATCTGAATCCGCCTTTGATAACTCACCAATGGAAATGGTGCAAAATGGAGCCGCGCGTATAACGCTTGTGGATATAGAACAAATGTTGTTACAATGCACAAATGTTTAGGTTGGTTATCTGTAAGAATATATTACTCTATTTATTATGTGTTGTTTTTTTTAGGAAAATTCTTGTAACAAAGAAACCATCTATTTTGTGTAATAATTTACCTTTCAGTTTAGATATACATGACTGCGACTAGACATGCCACAAGAGGTAACTTTACTTTACCAAAAGTAAAGACAAAGACTGTTAAACAAATGGTCATGTATAGAGCAATGCAAGAATGGAATGTGTTACCTGACCAAATAACACAAGAAAGCAGTAAAAGGAGATTTAAACGTTTAGTTAAAACATATCTCTCACCTGTCCCTGAACAATTCAACAAGCATCCCCCAAAACATTCCTGAACATTCAGAAACCTGTTTCTGCCGAATGCAACGGGCAGCTACAAACAAAGTCCAGAAAAAAACTCCTTTTTTGACTACCAACGTAACCCAGATTATGATGATGTATAATTTCAACACAGACATTAGCTCAAAACCAAATTTAAATAATGTATTCCACAATCACTAAATATAGCTACATGTTCTAGACATTACTAATGAATTAATAATCTGCAACGCTACCAAACCTCAGCCAAGTGACGTGCGTCGCCGCGATGTGTAGTTACATTTTTCGAGAGGTGCACGTCAGGCTACGGCGTAGGGTCCGGCGTAGGTTCGTGTCTCCACGTACCTACGTACGTAGCAACGGCGTAGATTTTACGCAGAAGTATAAAACAGCCTTTAATCTCAATGAGTATTTTCTTGTTTAAAGCTATAGTGCGTAGTTTCTGTCACCCCCATGAGGAATTCTAAGTAATGACAACAAAACTGTCGGCGCGTCCACATGATACAAGCCTTCCGCACCACCCCCGCTCTCTTCCACACAGTTGCTAGTAGCCAAGGAGGACACGGAGGATTAAAAAAAACATGATGGACTCGAGTTTCTGCGCGGGAAAGTCCCCGGACGCCACAATCTTCTGAACATAGCCATACTGAGAAATCCAGAGAGAGTTGTGTGGAGCTGATAGTCTTAATTAGCTTTGTAGCAACTCATTTGGCAACGGCTTGAATGTAACAGACGTTCAATAATATCAAAATGTTATGCACTAAAGCTTTAAATGAAGGCTAAATTGAAAGGTCTGTTTACGTCCCTCTCCTCGTTGGTGTCAGGACTGTCCCATTAAAACGATAATAGAACTCATTCGTTAGACATGCACAAGCCGTTAGTAGAGTGGGGGGACTTGAGGTTGGCCATTGTTGATCTCTCTGAGACCCTTTCAGACACAAGCAGAGTCGTTTGCTGTTGAAGTTTCTCCGAGTACAGTCGTTGAGCTTCTCTAAGAGCCTTGCTAAACCTATACTTCGACTCTTGCCTCCACTCCTGAATGCTTCTTCCACCCTGAGCTGTCTGAGCTTAGCTGTCGACCAGGGTTTACTTAATGTTCAAAAAACTATTTTATAAATACAAATAAACGTATTGGATTTCTATCCAAATTTTGCTCAAAACTGAAGAGAATGTGACAGCCACACTTCACAGATATGCCTGTATATGTCTACAAGTCTGTATTAGTTCAGATGGTAATGTTTTATTTCATTCATTTTCATCGTACACGTCAACTTTAAACATATGGAATCAGAATCTGCCTTTAAAAACCTTATATCATTTCATTTAAACTCCCCCTCACGTTGTTAAAACTCCCCAAACTTCAGAAACAATATTATCTTTACTTTGTTTTTTCAATGATCATACAGTTTTTCTTTTTCATATCTTAATTATGATTATATTTAAATACATTCTTGAATTAGAAAGTATATTTTATAGTTTATTGACTTATAGCGGTTTAGTAACATTGATATAATAATATCTAAGTGTGGCTACACTATATTTTTTCCTTCTCTCCTGCACCATTAATCATCTTACAAACAACAGTGTAATGCTGCTGACACAGTGACTACGTTTACATGCTCATAATATTCTGGTTTTTGCCCTTATTCCGAAAAAGACGATATTCCCACTAAGCTGTTTACATGGTTAATGAAAGTGAATATTCCACTAATATTCCATGTAATATTACATGTAACCGCAGATAACTGCCGTTGTATTTTCTCAGAGTAGTTTGACTTCTCAAAGCGCCTCGATGAGCCTGTACTCTGACTCTTTAAACCTGACCTTGTTCTTGTGATTACAAAGTTTCATTGGGATTTTAAAGTATATCATCTTTTAATGTATAAAATATTTGGAACATTTAAAGGTTGAAATGGCCTTGAAACACTGTGCTAATTTTGCAGTTTTTAACATTTCCTAAGTTCATTTGAATGATGACATTTTCCCCAAAAAATCCATTAATGGACACATAAAGACATTAATGGTGTTTTTTAGATGGTGAAAATGTAACACCAAACAAGAACATCAATATTAGACCATTCTGCAAAACTGGAATATTGTCTGTGGAGCTTTAATAATTCTTTGTTTTCTACAATATCAGCACATGGAACTACAGTGTAATTACGTTAGGGAAAGATTGTGGTTTTATGGGTTTATGCTTTTATAAAGTTGTGTCTGCACACTTTGTACATTATACATGGTATTATCTCTCTTTTATTCACTCTTCTTTTTCTTCTGTACAGCACTGTCTTTAACAACTCACTACTTCTTGAAACTTTGCCAAAAACATGTCCCGCTAAGAAAAGTGCTAATTCTGTTGGGAATTAATAACATTTTCATGAATAAAAAGAATCAAGGTTATAACCAGGGGGTCTTTTGCACATATGTAAGTACGGTGGCCGACAGGGGCAAACGCCCTGCAACTTAAGAAAACACACGTAAATAGACAATACACAAGCAAATTAAGAAAACATCTTCATTAATTTGACAACACATGCTGCATTCAGCAAACGCGCTGCAAATACACACAACACAACCAAATACATAAACGCGCTGCAAATACACACAGCACAACCAAATACATAAAGGCACTGCAAATACACACAACACAACCAAATACATAAATGCACTGCAAATACACACGGCACAACCAAATACATAAACGCACTGCAAATACACACAACACAACCAAATACATAAATGCACTGCAAATACACACGGCACAACCAAATACATAAACGCGCTGCAAATACCACAACACAACCAAATACATAAACGCACTGCAAATACCACAACACAACCAAATACATAAACACGCTACAAATACACACAGCACAACCAAATACATAAAGGCACTGCAAATACACACAGCACAACTAAATACATAAAGGCACTGCAAATACACACAACACAACCAAATACATAAAGGCACTGCAAATACACACAACACAACCAAATACATAAACGCGCTACAAATACACACAGCACAACCAAATACATAAACGCACTGCAAATTTGAAACAATGCAAAAAGAAAAGCACACAAACCCAGAAAACAAAACAAAAAAACGCAGCATCCAGATTACACAATGGAAGTTCTCCAGACCTCTAGAGGGAGCAGCTGAGTGGAACAGCTGGATTTTCGACCCCATGGGGAGAGAGCGCTCTGCCTTTTTATTAGAGTCGGGTATGGCTGCAGCCTGGAGAACTCCATAGACTGTATATTACATTCATATTATTATTATTATTATTATTATTAATGACATAATATATTAATAATATACAGTCTATGCTCCCGTCTCATGCCCTCCCGGCTGGTGCCGTCCCCGAGCTTTGGCTTTTCAAAATAAAAGCTTGCGTCTGGTCCGCTATGTCTTTGTACTTTGGTGTGTTGGATGTTTGTGAACTAAACAGTACGGCAATCATGCTAATGAATACAATAACTGTTTCAGCAGATGTCTTACTTACAACACGATGGAGTTAGCAAAGCAGTTTTGTGTGAGCGGGATTTATTCAGTTTGATAAATCCCACGGTAAATCGGCTGGTTTACTAAACAGGGAGGGACTAGACATCCGGTCTGTTTTTTGTATTTCAAGAGCGAATTGCTCCACAATATGAATACAGATTGATCACCTATTTTGTTGGTAACCGTTGTTGTATAATCACAATATTACACTTGAGGAGGCCTATATTTCAGTGGTGCGCCTTTCAGACCTCGAAATTAAACCCTCTCATGTAATATGGCTAAAACAAACGTCAACGTTAAACGCTGATGCAGTTTTAAATGTTTTATTACCACGAGTTTACAGACGTCTCTGATGATTGAGTATCTGACCTGAGCCGAGACACACCCACCAAACAGGAGAAAACATATCTCAAACATAGACTTAATATTCACAGTCTATGCAGTTGCTCTCTCTCTCTCTCTCTCTCTCTCTCTCTCTCTCTCTCTCTCTCTCTCTCTCTCTCTCTCCCCGTGGGGTCGATAATCCAGCTGTTCCACTCAGCTGCTCCCTCTAGAGGTCTGGAGAACTTCCATTGTGTAATCTGGATGCTGCGTTTTTTTGTTGCATTTGTTTTCTGGGTTTGTGTGCTTTTCTTTTTGCATCGTTTCATATTTGCAGCGTGTTTATGTATTTGGTTGTGTTGTGGTATTTGCAGTGCGTTTGGTTGCAGTTCCATATAGGGGGCGCTCACAGGCCAGTGCAGAATGAATGGGACTCTATGGAGCTATACCCCTCAAAATCCCAAATGTCTAGTAATTTGAATGTTGCATTCGAAACGGGAGGCTAAGAAAATACACACTGCTGGGTGTTAGATTTTTGTTTTGTTTGTTTTGTTCTAAAAAGCCTTTTAAAATGTCAATGACATCATACACATATACGGCCAGAGATACTGCTTTACGGCAAGCTCTGAGTCGCTTCCTTTGTTCTCTCGAAGCATCGACAACACAGCTGACAGGTTAGACTCTCTGTTAATACAACACAGCTGACAGGTTAGACTCTCTCTGTTAATACAACACAGCTGACAGGTTAGGCTCTCTGTTAATACAACACAGCTGACAGGTTAGACTCTCTGTTAATACAACACAGCTGACAGGTTAGACTCTGTTAATACAACACAGCTGACAGGTTAGACTCTCCCTGTTAATACAACACAGCTGACAGGTTAGACTCTCCCTGTTAATACAACACAGCTGACAGGTTAGACTCTCCCTGTTAATACAACACAGCTGACAGGTTAGACTCTCTGTTAATACAACACAGCTGACAGGTTAGACTCTCCCTGTTAATACAACACAGCTGACAGGTTAGACTCTCCCTGTTAATACAACACAGCTGACAGGTTAGACTCTCTCTGTTAATACAACACAGCTGACAGGTTAGACTCTCCCTGTTAATACAACACAGCTGACAGGTTAGACTCTCCCTGTTAATACAACACAGCTGACAGGTTAGACTCTCCCTGTTAATACAACACAGCTGACAGGTTAGACTCTCCCTGTTAATACAACACAGCTGACAGGTTAGACTCTCTCTGTTAATACAACACAGCTGACAGGTTAGACTCTCCCTGTTAATACAACACAGCTGACAGGTTAGACGCTCTCTGTTAATACAACACAGCTGACAGGTTAGACTCTCTCTGTTAATACAACACAGCTGACAGGTTAGACTCTCCCTGTTAATACAACACAGCTGACAGGTTAGACTCTCCCTGTCAATACACGTGCTAGAAAGAGGTTTGCTAATGTTTTAAAGACCACGCCGAAATATTCACTCTGACATTCTGGTTCTGCTTTGGATGCCGTTAAGCGGGATCTCCGATCGTAATCAGTCCTTCACTGACCAATCGGCATTCACTAGCAGAATGCTAGTGTGTTATGGGCAACAACGACTCAACCTGTAAGAAATCGAAAGGACACAAGTACTCGTTCATTCAACTTTTGACCATGATCCGTGTTGAACTTGCAAAAACTACAATCAGATCTGAGATTTCTCAACGACAATCAGGCGAAAGAGACAAATGTAGCCGTCTAGCTCCATAGAGTCCCATTCATTTAGCATTGGACCGCGATCACGCCCAGTGGAACTTTGGTGGAACTGCAACCAAATTCTGTCAGCTGTGTTGTATTAACAGGGATAGTCTAACCCGTCAGCTGTGTTGTATTGACAGGGAGCGTCTAACCCGTCAGCTGTGTTGTATTAACAGGGAGAGTCTAACCCGTCAGCTGTGTTGTATTGACAGGGAGCGTCTAACCTGTCAGCTGTGTTGTATTAACAGGGAGAGTCTAACCTGTCAGCTGTGTTGTATTAACAGGGAGCGTCTAACCTGTCAGCTGTGTTGTATTAACAGGGAGAGTCTAACCTGTCAGCTGTGTTGTATTAACAGGGAGAGTCTAACCTGTCAGCTGTGTTGTATTAACAGAGAGAGTCTAACCTGTCAGCTGTGTTGTATTAACAGAGAGAGTCTAACCTGTCAGTTGTGATGTATTAACAGAGAGTCTAACCTGTCAGCTGTGTTGTCGATGCTTCGAGAGAACAAAGGAAGCGACTCAGAGCTTGCCGTAAAGCAGTATCTCTGGCCGTATATGTGTACGACGTCATTGACATTTTAAAAGGCTTTTTAGAACAAAAAAGCCACTTTAAAAAAATCTAACGCACAGCAGTGTGTATTTTCATAGCCTCCCGTTTTGAATGTAACATTCAAATTACTAGACAAAAAATGATATCCTGAGAAAAGTGGATTTTGAGGGGTATAGCTCCATAGAGTCCCATTCATTCTGCACTGGCCTGTGAGCGCCCCCTATATGGATCTCTGGTGGAACTGCAACCAGTTCAGAAGCCGGAAGTAATGAGAGAGTGCAACTTCTTGCCTTATTAGAAATTCTTTGGCTCTACCCCCTGATGAAGATCTCTGGCCTAAATAAACACACTACATAAAATGAATCGGTAAGTTACTACCAATATCCAAAAAAAACAAAAGATAAGCAATCATTTCTTTACTTTTTCCCTTAAAAGAGGAACTCAAAATGACTTTTAACACCACTAGTCATGATGTACTACTCCTTGTGTTTTTATGATACATCTTTCATTTTATAAAACATGTTCTTAATAACTAAAACATGCTGAGTCGACCTGAGTTAACCTCCACTACATCTGTGATTAGCAGGAGGAAGGCGCCCTCTTGTGTTGTGCATTAGGGTTCACATTTGTATTTGTTGTGATGTTAACTTCACCAAATTAATTCTCACTTTTTTAAGTTTGTGTAATAAATCCTCTTTATTGACTCAGTGCACAAAGAAAAACGTGAGTTTTAAAAAACACCAAGTAATAAAAAACTCTAAACATGGACACTGTACTTTGTGGTGTTTCAGGATGAAAAGTGCCTCAGATATACTCTCATATCAGTGTTACATTCTCTCCGTCAGGTTTTTATGATCCCCTGAATAAAGACAAAAAGAAAATACTTTGTTGATGTTTATTCATCATGTAGAACCTTCAGTTGGTTCACACATCCCATCAGTAAAGTCAGTTCAATGAATCTTGTTCAATGATTTCATGTACAGAGTCACTTTATCCACACAATCACTATGTTTGAACAGAATCTAAGCTATGTAAAATAGAATAATTAATGAATTCCTTATGGATTATGATCATAATTACAGTTATATAACAGCTCATATGTCTGCTAGACAAATACATGTAAATGTGAGTATAGATTTCTTTACACAAAATGGTGAAATCCAAAGTTAAAATAAAAATGAATAAAAGAACTCAGACATTTAGAGCTCAGAGAAGTTCAGTTCAGGTCAACAAACATCATCATGAGCAGTGATAGCCTCCGTGGCTGAACAGACACAGGAAGGAGCTCAAACATTTACACAACAACTAATGAGAAGATGTCAAAGGACATCCCATAATGTTTGATTGACAGCGGATCTCTGTGCAGTGAAGAAATGCCACCACAATCATCTCTCAGAAACAAACGTGGAGACAAAATAAATTAGTAGAGTTATACATTAGAGTTTAATTCTTAAAGGTGCCCTGCCACACGTATTTCATTACTTTGTGCTAATGTCTGAAGGTCTACCATGGACTCTGTAACATTTTTTTGTGGAAATATGTGCCAGTTCTCATTAATATTCAACGAGCTAAGCTGCTTGACTCTGATTGGGTAACAGCTAGCCAATGAGAGCCTGGCTATCAGCATCCTCTACCCAGTGCAACTGGGCGAGCTCATGAATAGTAATGAGCTCAGGCAACACCACGTCAGACTGACCAGCTTTTGTAATTGGCCTGATTTCTCCGCTTATTTCTTTTCAGCTGACAGAGGAGGTAGCAGTTCATTTTCACATTCACGACATAACACAAACACATATGGACCTAACATATTTCAAAAAATGCAAGTAAAAACGGTTTTGTGTGGCAGGGCACCTTTAAATAATTTATGTATTTTTAAGTGTACAGAACTCAGCTGTGTCTCCATAAACTAAAAACCCAACTCCAGCATAGAGCGGCTGAGTGAATGTGGTCTGGACTCTGTGGAGGAGAGTCATGGTTTCAGAGACGCTGTAGAAGGATAGAATACCTGCACTGTGATCCAGGTACACTCCTACTCTGGGGGTCGGAGGACCTGAGACGGTAGTCCAGATTTTGTTGAACACAAAATCAGAACCCTTTATGTTGCACTCTAACGCCCAAGATTTGTCATTGCTTCCAAATGCACATTTATCCGGGTCACCTCGTCTGCCTATGTTCTTGTATGCGACTGCTACAGTAACTGTATTCTTTCTCCACTCCACCTCCCAGTAACAACGTCCAGTCAGACTCTCCTTACTCAGGACCTGAACCCAGCCCGAGAATCTGTCTCGGTGACGAGAATAAGACTGTTGTTCTTCCATTACTGTTGCTCTTCTGTTCCCCTCAGATAATAACAGCAGTGTGTGTGCTGTGTTTGGATCCAGTGTGATTAAACGTGAATATTTTAACAATTCAGCTCTGGTCTTGGGCTCTGGTTGTGGCAGCAAAACATCCACTTCAGTCACAGCCTGGGAGATATTTGTCCATGTCTCTCTCAGAACGTCCTGTAGTTTGTCTCTGACTTGTGACACAGCCGCTGTCACATCTTCAAAGTAGCGCAGAGGACGGATATTAATGTTGGATGAGTCTGTAGATTCACTGAGTGGTGACAGTGAGGAGTAGTTGTGTAGAAACTGGTTGTGATCCTCTGTGTCTGAGAGCTTCTTCAGCTCAGCGTCTTTCCTCTTCAGCTCTGTGATCTCCTGCTCCAGTTTCTCCTGAAGCTCTTTGACTCGACTCACCTCAGTTTTCTGCTGCGATCTGACCTGCTGTTCCACATCAGAGCGTCTTTTCTCCATAAGACGTATCAGCTCAGTGAAGATCTTCTTACTGTCCTTCACTACTTTACTAGCCGAGCAATTGATAGCCTCCACCTCCCGTTGAAGCAGCTTCACATCTTTCTCTCTGTCCTGGATTCTCTGCTGGATGTTTTGTTGATTCTCCTTGAGCTCTTTCTGCCTCTCAGTCCTTTCTGCTGCAGCTGAGACTGTGTCGTGGCCTTGATGTTCATCCACAGAGCAGAGATAACAGATAAGCTGCTGATCAGTACGACAGAACATCTTCATCACCTCATCATGATGAGAGCAGATGTTCTCCTGGAGATTCTTGGAGGGCTCCACCAGCTTGTGTTTCTTTAATGGAGCCACAGCATAATGAGGCTGAAGGTGTTGATCACAGTAAGAGACCAGACACACCAGACAGGACTTGAGGGCTTTCAGTTTTCTCCCAGTGCAGACATCACAGGCCACATCTTCAGGTCCAGCATAGCAGTGATCAGCAGGAGCAGCTTGGAGTCCAGTCTTCTTCAGTTGCTCCACTAAATCTGCTAACATTGTGTTTTTCAGCAGTACAGGCCTCTGTCGAAAGATCTGCCTGCACTGAGGACAGCTGTAGATTTTCTTCTTGTCCTCTTTAGCCCAGTGGCGTTTAATACAGTTCATGCAGTAGCTGTGTCCACAGGGAATAGCCACCGGACCCTTCAGAAGATCCAGACAGATTGAACAAGAGAAGGTTTCGAGCTGCTGCAGCACAGGAATTTCCCCAGTGTGGGATTAATAAAGTCTATTTTATCTTAATGAGCCATTTATGCATCATCAGTCTCCACTAAGACTCAGGCTACGCCAACTTCTCCATCTTTATAGTACAACTTTTCATATTTAAAGCGCAGTAAGGACATCCATCACCCCCACAAACCACACACAGATAGCTCATCTAACAGCTTGAACCCACATAAAACTGGTATACTCACTTACTTAGTAAGTTGTGTAAAATGTGCTATTTTCATATAGATAGCCGATGATGTTATAATCCACGGCGAAGCAAAGGTACCCTAGCCTATAGATCTCAAACTGAGATGAGTGCTATTTTGGTAAATGAGTTCTCCAATTTGCAGATACACTATTTTAGTTTGACGGGAACCTTGACTAGCTAAACTATCTGAGACTTTTTAAAGTTATAAGCAGCTTTTAACCTGCAGCATATAACCTAAAAGGCGTCAAGCAATTTCCCTTCAAAAAACAAAACACATTGTAATTCATTTTGGCATTTTTATTTTGACTGATGACAGTGCAAAATATAACATCACAACAACGACAGTTTGTTTTTGTCTCCATCTCTCCATCTTTGCGTCTTGAGAGTTTACAGAGGCTTGCAAAAGTATTCCTACCCCTTGAACTTTTCCACATTTTGTCACGTTACAACCACAAACGTAAAATGTATTTCATTAGGATGTTATGTGATAGACCAACACAAAGTGGCACATAATTGTGAAGTGGAAGGAAAATGATAGATGGTTTTCAAATTTTTTTTTACAAATAAAAAACTGAAAAGTGTGGCTTGCAAAATATTCAGCCCCCTTTACTCTGATACCCCTAAATAAATTCCAGTGCAACCTATAGACCTTTTTCACAGCAGACATGTTGACATGTCCTAGTAGGAAAAGCACAGGTGTATTCCAAACCATTAATGATGGCTGCATTCCACTTAGGAGAGGCCCTGGTATGGTGCATGCTGACTCACTGAAATAGCTCACTGGGACACTTGATGGAAGTGAGCCATTGTTAAGGTTATCAATCTCAGCTGTGCTTTTCCTACTATGACAAGTCAAAATGTCTGCTGTGAAAAAGGTCCATTGCCTTCAGAAGTAACCTAATTAGTAAATAGAGTCCAGCGGTGTGTAATCTAATCTCTGTATAAATCCAGCTGTTCTGTGAAGGCCTCAGAGGTTTGTTAGAGTCAACATTAGTGAACAAACAGCATCATGAAGCCCAAGGACCGTACCAGACAGGTCAGGGATAAAGTTGTGGAGAAGTTTAAAGCAAGGTTAGGTTATAAAAAAATATCCCAAGCTTTGAACATCTCACGGAGCACTGTTTCAATCCATCATCCGAAAATGGAAAGAGTATGGCACAACTGCAAACCTACCGAGACATGGCCGTCCACCTAAACTGACAGGCCGGGCATGGAGAGCAGAAAGCCGGGCAGGCAGAAAACCAGACAGACAGTTCAAGATCCCAGTAGCTTAAAGACATCACACACAACATACATCATAAATAGGATGATAGAATAACAAATCCACATGAATAATATGGACAAGAAAAGATACTAAATAAAAAATCTACATGAATGTACTGAGGGATGTATAAGCATGAGATGCTTGCAGTGACAGGACAGGTAAGGTGCTCTATGGTAAGGTGCTCTATGAGAGTGTGTGTCATGGTGGTAGTGCAAATAAGCCCAATAGTGCAAGGATATGTAGATATAGTAATATAAAAACTATAGCAGTGCAAGGATAAAGTTTTAAAAAAGACGGCATTAAATATGGGCATTAGAAGGGAATAAAGTAAAGTAGGATAGACACAAATCAACAGTCAATATCAGAGGTTTGAAGTAATAGGGTTACAGCCATTGTTGAAGTTAGAGTTCAGTCCAGGCTCGGAGAAGGAGGGAGGGAGGGGATGTGCATATGGGCTAATATAGCCAGTAAACAGTGTAAGCAGCAAACAGTGGGCCAGTGGACAGTCAGTACATAACTATTGTTATAGAAGGTAGTGGAAGTGGTGGAGAGGGGGAGAGGGAAGCAGCCAAGAGGCCCCTGGTAACTCTGGAGGAGCTGCAGAGATCCACAGCTCAGGTGGGAGAATCTGTCCACAGGACAACTATTAGTCGTGCACTCCACAAATCAGGCCTTTATGGAAGAGTGGCAAGAAGACAGCCATTGTTGAAACAAAGCCATGAGAAGTCCCGTTTGGTTGTTCGCCACAAGCCATGTGGGGGGCACGGCAAACATGTGGAGGGAGGTGCTCTGGTCAGATGAGACCAAAGTTGAAGTTTTTGGCCTAAATGCAAAACACCAAGTGTGGCGGAAAACTAACACTGCACATCACCCTGAACGCACCATCCTTGGTAGTGGCAGAGGCAAACACAGGGCAATCTTAGACGAAAACCTGTTAGAGTCTGCAAAAGACTTGAGACAGGGGTGAAGGTTTACCTTCCAGCAGGACAACAACAACCCTAAACATACAGCCAGAGAGCTACAATGGTCTGGTTTAGATCAAAGCGTATTCATGTGTTAGAACGGTCCCGGTCAAGGTCCAGACCTAAATCCAATTGAGAATCTCTGGCAAGACTTGAAAATTGCTGTTCACTGACGCTTTCCATCCAATCTGACTGAGCTTGAGCTATTCTGCAAAGACGAATGGGCAAAAAGACTTGCAGCTGTAATTGCAGCGGAAGGTGGTTCTACAAAGTATTGAATCAGGGGGGCTGAATACTTTTGCACACCACACTTTTCAGTTTTTTATTTGTAAAAAAAAAAAAAAAAACTGAAACCCATGTATCATTTTCCTTCCACTTCACAATTATGCAGCACTTTGTGTTGGTCTATCACATGAAATCCCAATTAAAATACATTTACGTTCGTGGTTGCAACGTGACAAAACGTGGAAAAGTTCAAGGGGTAGGAATACTTTTGCAAGCCTCCGGTAGTTCAACAGTCGACACAAAACCTCTGAGGTTTCTGTGAGCAACTCCCGCAAACAAATCGTTTGCACCTTGCACAGTTGTCCTTGGTTTTGTTGCGAGTGCATTTGCCCACTTGGCACTGCGTCTTCTTCCCGGGAGCGAGGGGCGCGCAAATGGAGGCCGTGATGCGGACGGCCGTCTTTTCAACTGCGGCGGCGATCTTGGCGTCCATGTGGTTCTGCCGGAGCTCGGACGCCAGTCCCAAAATAAACTCTCTCCTGCTCTCTCTCTTGCTGAGGCATTGCTTGTACAGTATGTGAGCGTTGATGGCAGCCAGGTCCAGCATGTGGTAGAAAACTGCAACGGGCCAACGGCGAGTCCCTGCTTTCACCGAGTAAAGTCTTGCCATCTGATCGAGAACATCCACGCCGACCTAAAGAAATAATAGAATTTAGAAACGTTTTGGTCAGATGAGTCAAATCTAACATCTGTCACTTCTCTGCACTCCTTCAAAACATCGCTCTTTACTTACTTGCATGGAAACTGTGACTGGACTTTTGTTTTACATACCCAAATATTCGGGATACTTTTTGTCCTTTCCTTTTGTTTATGTGTATACATGCGAGTATGGGTGTAGGTGTGCGTGTGTATATATATATATATATATATATATATATATATATATATGTATATATTTCTGACATAGAAACTTTTGAAAATGGGTCAACTGACCCCAAGGACAACAGGAGGGTAAAACAAAATGACTCAACCCAATTAATCGGTTATCAAAAATAGTTGGCGATTAATTGAATACTTGAAAAGTGATTACAATGGTGATTAATGTTCGCAGCTGTTGCCAACACACCTTAGTGTGACTGTAGTCCGTCACCGTGTCTGGTTTCTTCTTCCTCTCAGCTCCGATGAAGACTGTGGGATGCTTAGTGCTGAGGATGAAGATGCTCTTGTTCGGCTTGCTTCCGTAGATAGTGAGCGACGCTTTCCCAGCGGTCATCACGGTGGTGGAGAACAGTGCTGTTGGTGTGTTCACTTTTAAAGAGGGCGGCAGCTCCCGCCTGCTTTTCTTCACAGCGCCGAGCAGGCTGGTGTCGTTTGCAATCAGCTTGTCTGCCAGGGAGAGAGATGTGAACGAGCTGCCCGTGGTGACGGTTCTTCCTCTGCCTGTGAAGGGCTCCACGAGTCGCATCACCGCCGAGTCAGATGCTCTTTCTCCCGCTGGATGAGTGGGATCTTTCCCCAAATACGGAGACGCATTCAGCGTGTATTTCGTGTCAACGTCCGCGGCTATCAAAAACTTGATGCCAAATTTGTCCGCTTCTCTTGCGATGTACTGTGTGAAAGGACATCGGGTTTTTGTCGGGAGTATCTGTTCGCCTACAGTTATGTTCTGCCCCGGCGTGTAGCAGGCGATGCTGTTCTTCACAAAACCGCCCCAAGTGTCGGAAAACAAGGCGAATTTGTCAGCCAGCACGCGCTCAGCTCGCGTGTCCTTGTAGTCGAAACGCAGACACTTCATAATCTGTCTGTACCTGTTTCGTGGCATGGTCTCTTTGAAGAAAGTCATCCCAAACGTGTCTGACCAATAGCTTTCCATATCCATGTTTTTTCCGCCGTATACTCCGCGGACGTAGCAAAGAGCAATAAACGCCATAAGCTCGTTGACAGTTAAATCCCACGTTGCCTCGGCAACAGAACATTCTCTGATGTGTGTTAGCATTTCCGCGTCGACTAAGCACAGAAAACTATCCAAACGGCTCGCTATGCTGGATTTAGCATGTTGAGTTGGGCCTGCTGTCTCTGTGAAAACCAGCCTACCTGAACTAAACGCACTCCCCGCAGCTTGTTCTTCCCACACGGTTCCGTCTCTCGCCCTTTCCGTAACGGTATGTCCGGGTGTTAGCTTAGCGGGCTCGGTTCGGGGCTTTTTGCGGAGAGGTCCAGGCGAGACCGGGTCGCACTCCGGCTCCGGTTCACAGTCCGAGTCAGACGTGCCGCTAGTGTCCTCCTCTTCAATTTCAAAGTCCAAGTCTGACCCGCCGTCCGAGTCCACAGAGTCCATGTTCTGCAGACATTTCAGAGCCTCCTGGACATTCATTCTCCTCTGTCTGCGGGGTCGGCTTGCCATTTTCCCCACAGAGTCCTCCCTTATACAAAAAGGGAATCCTCCTCCACAGACTCGAGAAGCATAGCTCGTGTCCTTTTCTGTCCGTAACCATAGTAACACAACACGGGAGGAGGAGCCCTGGAGGCCGAATGGGACCGAATAATGCTTTCCCTTTTATCTATTTTAAAAAAAAAAAAAAATAGGCCATTGATAAACTTAGAAAAAAAAGAAAAAAAATAGAAAAAAATAAAACTTTTGTTGTTTTTTTTTTTTTTTTTTTTTTTAAGTATAGGCTATAAAGAAAATATATAAAAATAGAGAAAAAAACGTGATATTTTTAAAATTATAGGCTATAAATAATATATAAAAAAATAAAAAATATATTTTTTTTAATTATAGCCTATTAATAAAATTAGAAAATATATGAAAACAGCAAGAACAAAATAAAATATTTTAAATTATAGGCCATTAAAATACGAAATATATAAAAATACATGTATAACAATAATGTTTTAAATGATAGGCTAATTAAACTAAAAACAAACATAGAAAAATAAAAAAAAAGTCAATAAATTCAGTAGGTCTAATAAGGAATAAAATAAACAAAGCCAACAGAACTGGGCAGAGACAAATAGCAAAGTGTGAGTGAGAACATTTGTCATACTGTTTCTAAGTGCATGCTCTTGGGGATTGTTGTCTCGTTCCCATCAGACACTAAGACACAAAAACGTGGAAAAATAGGGTCCAGGTTGAATAAAAAAGACACAATTACCCTTTAAGATGCATTCATTGTTTCAGTGTGGGACTGGCTGACAGCTGATGGAGTAAATAGACATTGCATCATGTTAGTTTCCAAACAGTTGCTTTATTGCTAAAATAAAAACACAATGTTCATATAAGTTATGGTGACATTGTGGCAGTGAGCTTCTACCTTCTACTCCCCGGTGTTAGTTTATAAATGACTGAACGGTTTCTTTCTGATCTGCTGCTACATCATGAACCAGACAGCTCTGCTTTCTGTCCCCAGAGTCTGAACTAAACATGGAGCAGCAGCGTTAGCAGTTTTTACGCACCGCGTATCTGAAACAAACACCCAGAAAACTGCAGGGTGCGCTGCAACTCTCACTTCTCTTAAATCAAGGCTTTTAAAAGACATCAACCCGCTAGAGACGGAGGATGAAAATCAGCCTGCATGGCCAACCCGTTCTCACTCCGAACTCGTAAAATACGGACGTTTGGGCAGTGGCTGTCGGCGTCACAAACGACGCAAAAAGCGCCCTTCAGCGTGTGTGTAGAACGCACCGGGGAGAGCAGCAGCTACACGGGGAGAGCGACTACGGTAGCGAGTAGTATGAATGCCTGAAAATCCACATAGGGAGGTTGGTTGGGGGGGGTGAATGGGTCAAACAACACAGGACTTTCACCCAGGAGACCGGGGATCGTGTCCCGCGTAGCACGTTTCCTAAACCCAACCGTCCCGTTCTTTCCGCGTGTCATGGAAACGTAAGCCCACCCACGACCTTTTCCTTAACATAACTGCGTCAAAAGTGACGCCAATAGTCCAGACCCAGCACTTTTAAACCTCAAAAAGACCACTGCATGTCGGAGAAAACGTGCCTGGATCTCAATGGAAATAAAAACCATTATGCCTGTGATTTTAGTGTCTGCTCGTGTTTTCATGTGGCGCTTCATACGTTTGATTTGGATTCATCAAACTGCCCGTCGTGAGCAAAGAAATTAGCAAACGCTCGTTAGCATGTAATCGAAACGGCTCACTTGAAAACCCAACTATACGCTAGCCTGGTAGCTTGTTAATTAATAGTACGACTTGATTGCTATACCAACACTTCATGTCACTTTTTTTTTTTTTTTTAAGCATGAAGCCAATCGTTTAAGCATCACAATGAGCTAGTTTGTTAGGTTGCAGCATGAAGGGCCCATTGGTCCTGAAAACAGTTTCAGCATATTAGCAGCAAATAAACAAACGGTTCTATAAAACACGAGTCAAAGACTGCGTCCGAAATCACATCCCCTTTCTACTTTACAGTGCTCTAGATTTACCCGGCGCCGTTTCATCTGACTGTCTGAACTCTTAGTGTGAAATGTGTGCTCTATATAGCCTAGTGCAATAGAATGAAAAAAGAATGTCCAGGGCTCTCATTTATAAAACTTACTAAAAGTGAACGTACGCCCAAAAGCCAAAAATGGCGTACGCCGGGGAAGTATTTATAAAACTGTGCGTACGCACATCTGTTAGCAATGTTCCCTTTTATAAATCACAGATTACCCACAAGTGTGCGTACGTGATTCAGCCTCTTATCCCGCCCTGAACACGCCCATTTTTAAACCACAAATAGTCAATGCAAAGCACCTCATGGATGAGGAAGGTCTGTGCAGGAAGGTCTGGCAATGCGAGACTACCTCCGTTTGCTCCGGTTTCCTCCCACCACAAAGACATGCATGCTGGGTAACTAGTACAGTTAGAGAAATCGGCCGGCTGGACAACACTGGCACATTTACAGAAATGCTGATTAATATAACTAAGTGTCTGAGTTTACCGCTCACTGTGAGTGAACTATTGAGAGTCTGTTCTGTAGGTAGCAGTGATTGAGTGAACGAAGGCGTGATTTCGGACTCAGGGGTATGAAGGTCAATGTGGTGCAGAGCGCGAGAGCTTGCAGACTTGATGTGAGCACTCGCAGAACGGAAATCTGCACTTGTATGTTAACATTTGCACTTAATATATTAATATATTAATATTCACACACGTGTGATCTGAATTGGAAGTCACAGAAAGAAAGAAAAACACGTAAGAGCTTGTTGAAAAAAATCTGAACTTGTAAGTTGTACTATTTATGTGTAGGAATATTTATATGTATACAAAGATGTTGTAAGATTGAACTTTTCTATATTCAGTGCTTATGTATTTAGTAGAGATGGTCCGATACCATTTTGTGCTTCCCGATACCGATTTCGATACCTGAACTTGCGTATCGGCCGATACCGAGTACCAATCCGATACTAGTGTGTCATACATTTTATTATGTTTTGACAGCTGTATACTACTGATATTATTTCTATCTTTGTTGTCAGTCTGGCTCAGGTTAAACTCTTTGTGAAACATGAACGCCCCAGAACGTTCTTTTATTCTCCAGTTTGACAGTCAGTCATAACGGAAAAAGAACATAAATAAACTACTTTAACGTAGATTTTCTTTAGGGCTTTATTACGTGGTATCAGATCGGTGCATTAACTCCAGTACTTCCCGATACCGATACCAGCGTTTTAGGCAGTATCGGAGCAGTATCGGTATCGGCTCATCTCTAGTATTTAGTGTAATATTTATAAGAGTGTATGAAGAGGAATATGGATAGTTATATTTGCAAGAAAGAATAATGCTAGTTATACTGCTCTTATTTTTATATCTTGTGGCTGTTTTGTCTGAAAACGTCTTATCTGTTGTGATATATGTGAATGTTTTATGTTTTGTGTGGACCCCAGGAAGAGATGTTCTGCATCAGCTGATGGGGATCCTAATCAAATCACATCAAGTGCTCACATCAAGTCTACAAGCTCTCGCACATAGCACCAGACTTCCCTCCATACAGAAGGCTGTTCAGTGTCTAAGGTCAAAAGGCGAGGGCCGGCAGAGGCCTCAGCAGTCGGACTCGGCCATCCTCTCGGACCGGGCTGATTGACAGGTGCTGGGCGGGGTGAAGACGTCGGGGTCGCTGATGCCCAGCCGGAGGTTGAAGAAGCGGGTGGAGGTGGTGACGCTGCTGTTCCTGGCGTAGGTCTCCTGCACCGGGTAGCAGTCCTTCAGGGTGTAAACGCCCACCCAGGTCTCATCTGGTGGAGAGACGAGCACACAGGGAAGCTCAAAGCTTTAGTCCACAAACAGCTGCTCTTTAAATCCGAGGCGCGTTCAATCTGAATACGGCGTGCACCGCGTTGCTACGGTTTCCCAGTCCATCGACATGTTTCCGTGGGACGGTGTGACGCGGTTTGCAACGGGCTTTGAGGTATGTTTTCTCTCGTTTAGTGGGCGTGTCTCTCGTTCATTGGCTGTTACACAGGTGATACCCAATCAGCGGAGACGTGCATATAAACTAGGGTTGCACGATATTGACAAAATGTGATATTGCGATATTGATATTAATTTTGATATTTTTAAACGTGTAAAATTACAAAAGTTACGGGAAAACGCATCAAAGTAGATTCATAACAAATAAAACACAAGGTTTATTTCAACTGACTGTCATATTGGACTGGTCCAACATGAATAAATAAAGGAGGACCATGTCTACAGAACAGGACACGTTTTACTGGTTGGACAGTATAAATATATAAATAATGAGACCAGGACATGTTTTACTGGTTGGACAGTATATAATATATAAATAATGAGACCAGGACATGTTCTACTGGTTGGACAGTATAAAATATATAAATAATGAGAACAGGACATGTTCTACTGGTGGGACAGTATAAATAATGAGACCAGGACATGTTCTACTGGTTGGACAGTATATAATATATAAATAATGAGACCAGGACATGTTCTACTGGTTGGACAGTATAAAATATCTAAATAATGAGACCAGGACATGTTCTACTGGTTGGACAGTATATCATATATAAATAAAGAGAACAGGACATGTTCTACTGGTTGGACAGTATAAAATATATAAATAATGAGACGAGGACATGTTCTACTGGTTGGACAGTAAAAATATATAAATAATGAGACCAGGACATGTTCTACTGGTTGGACAGTATTAATATATAAATAATGAGACCAGGACATGTTTTACTGGTTGGACAGTATAAAATATATAAATAATGAGACCAGGACATGTTTTACTGGTTGGACAGTATAAATATATAAATAATGAGACCAGGACATGTTCTACTGGTTGGACAGTATAAATATATAAATAATGAGAAGAGGACATGTTCTACTGGTTGGACAGTATAAAATATATAAATAATGAGACCAGGACATGTTCTACTGGTTGGACAGTATAAATATATAAATAAATGAGACCAGGACATGTTTTACTGGTTGGACAGTATAAAATATATAAATAAAGAGAACAGGACATGTTTTACTGGTTGGACAGTATTAAAATATCTAAATAATGAGACCAGGACATGTTTCTACTGGTTGGACAGTATAAAATATATAAATAAAGAGAACAGGACATGTTCTACTGGTTGGACAGTATAAAATATATAAATAATGAGACCAGGACATGTTTTACTGGTTGGACAGTATAAAATATATAAATAAAGAGAAGAGGACATGTTCTACTGGTTGGACAGTATTAAATATATAAATAATGAGACCAGGACATGTTCTACTGGTTGGACAGTATATAATATATAAATAATGAGAACAGGACATGTTCTACTGGTTGGACAGTATTAAATATATAAATAATGAGACCAGGACATGTTTTACTGGTTGGACAGTATAAAATATATAAATAAAGAGAACAGGACATGTTCTACTGGTTGGACAGTATAAAATATATAAATAATGAGAACAGGACATGTTTTACTGGTTGGACAGTATTAAATATCTAAATAATGAGACCAGGACATGTTCTACTGGTTGGACAGTATAAAATATATAAATAATGAGAACAGGACATGTTTTACTGGTTGGACAGTATTAAATATCTAAATAATGAGACCAGGACATGTTCTACTGGTTGGACAGTATTAAATATCTAAATAATGAGACCAGGACATGTTCTACTGGTTGGACAGTATAAAATATATAAATAATGAGAACAGGACATGTTTTACTGGTTGGACAGTATTAAATATCTAAATAATGAGACCAGGACATGTTCTACTGGTTGGACAGTATAAAATATATAAATAAAGAGAACAGGACATGTTCTACTGGTTGGAAAGTATAAAATATATAAATAATGAGACCAGGACATGTTCTACTGGTTGGACAGTATAAAATATATAAATAAAGAGAACAGGACATGTTCTACTGGTTGGACAGTATAAAATATATAAATAAATGAGACCAGGACATGTTTTACTGGTTGGACAGTATAAAATATATAAATAAAGAGAACAGGACATGTTTCTACTGGTTGGACAGTATAAAATATATAAATAATGAGAACAGGACATGTTTTACTGGTTGGACAGTATTAAATATCTAAATAATGAGACCAGGACATGTTTTACTGGTTGGACAGTATAAAATATATAAATAAAGAGAACAGGACATGTTCTACTGGTTGGACAGTATAAAATATATAAATAATGAGACCAGGACATGTTCTACTGGTTGGACAGTATAAAATATATAAATAAAGAGAACAGGACATGTTCTACTGGTGGGACAGTATAAAATATATAAATAAAGAGAACAGGACATGTTCTACTGGTTGGACAGTATAAAATATATAAATAAAGAGAACAGGACATGTTTTACTGGTTGGACAGTATAAATATATAAATAATGAGAACAGGACATGTTCTACTGGTTGGACAGTATTAAATATCTAAATAATGAGAAGAGGACACAACTTTTCTTTCTCTTCTCTGATTGGTTCCGTTTTGTTGTCTCTATCTATTTCTTCACTCACACTCTGTCCAAATATGCACACACGTGGTACGCTCCATAGGGTTTATCATGTAGTGGACCCGTAGTACGCTCCATAGGGTTTATCATGTAGTGGACCCGTGAGTACGCTCCATAGGGTTTATCATGTAGTGGACACGTGGTACGCTCCATAGGGTTTATCATGTAGTGGACCCGTGGTACGCTCCATAGGGTTTATCATGTAGTGGACCCGTGGTACGCTCCATAGGGTTTATCATGTAGTGGACACGTGGTACGCTCCATAGGGTTTATCATGTAGTGGACCCGTGGTACGCTCCATAGGGTTTATCATGTAGTGGACCCGTGCGCTGACGTGCACTAAAATGTGCACGTGGCACGGTAACTGGCCAATGAAACGTGATCGTTTTAGCGTTTCAAGCTCTAAATCAAACACAACTAAGCCACACAGCCAACGGACGGGACGCAGCGCTCCACAAAATAAACAAACTATTGCATACTTATCGCGACATTTTCAATATAATATTGCGCGAGGTGATATCGCGCTAACGATATTGAGTCGATATATCGTACCTAATATAAACGTGGTAATAAAATGGCACAACAAGGTGTTCAACGCACCCCCGTTTCAGTGTAAAACAAACGTGTTGCTACATTTTGTCGGGGCAGCTGACAATTATTACCAAACTCGACCTCACAGTGATTTAGGGCCGCAACTAACGCTTATTTTCATAGTCGATTAATCTGTTGATAATTTTCTTGATTAATCGATTAGTTGTTTGTTCTATAAAATGTCCGAAAATGGTGACAAATGTGGATCAGTGTTTCCCCAAAGTCCAAGACGACGTCCTCAAATGTCTTGTTTTGTCCCCAACTCAAAGATATTCAGTTTACTGTCACAGAGGAGAGAAGAAACTAGAACAATATTCACATTTAACAAGCTGACATCAGAGAATTTTTACTTTTGTCTTAAAAAAATGACTCAAACAGACTAATTGATTATCAAAATAGTTGGAGATTAATTTCAAAGTTGACAACTAATCGATTAATCGATTAATCGTTGCAGCTCTACAGCGATTCGGTCTATACATGTTGTGTTTACAGCCTGTCACGCTGCCCTCAAGTGGCCAAAGAAATGTATTAATTAGCAGTTAATTCACCCAAATTACACCCATATTTCTCACCTCAAGTGGAGTCTATCCATGCAGATAGTTTTTGCTTCATTCACCCAAGTTTTGAGACATAGAATTACTTTCTATAGAAGATGAATCCACGTGAAAACTGATGACAGGATGTTCTTTAAATGCCGTGAAAAGAAACAGAATTCCATCCACCTCCATTGTACAGTATCGAGGTGGAGGCAGAGATACAATGGGACAGATATCCTAAAACCTGAGCAAAATGAAACCAAAACTATCTGCAAAGAGAGAAAAAACAACAAGGAAGTGGCTCATCCAAATTTGGGCAAATACACTTTGTATTTGAAGAGAGACATTACATTTGAATACAGATTTAAACCTGGCAGGTGACTAATGTAAAAGGAAAAGAATACAACAAAACTTGAGCCCCTGCAGAATTGTGTTCATGGTTTTGGGGGGCGAGGACGGAGTTCATTCGGTAAGATGTTTCTGTACCTGGCCCAATTGGCCCCTTTTGGACCAAATATTCCCAAGAAATATGGAGCCCAGTAACAAAACAAAGATACATCAATCACTAAAAGTCAAGTAAGCACATTTCTTTTTGTGTTTCCACTGCATCTAAGTACGACAGTAAGCTCTTTCGCTGTATCTGCAGTCAATTTTAAGGGTGATTGTATAAAATCTATGTTTATTATATAAACAATCTTCCAGCACCATCCCTTGTTTTATGTATTTTTCTGCGATTTGATTTCACAGCTTTTTGTTCCACGTCTGTTCTCTTTCATTTTAGCATCGAGCGATTTGCTCGCAGAACTCCAGCTGAACCCTCTGCTCCTCACCGCGGGGCTTCAGGTGCTGAGGGGCATATCACTCCGCCCAAGTAGCAGAAGTAGCAGTGCTTCGCCTTCTGAGAATATAGTTCCCAGTTTGTATACGGTTAGTGTGTCAAACTCAAGGCCCGCGTGCCAAATCTGGCACCTCGCACATTCTGATCCAGCCCGCATATCAACCTGGGTTCACAATACATTTTGGCCCACCTGGTTGTGCGCCAAACCAAAAACATGGGAAACTGTTTTTCAACTTGCAATTACGCGACACTCAAAACAGAATTTGGCAAATTTGCCAACTTTGAGACTCAGAAATTCCCCGAGAACCAGAACCAGAGAGTTATCATAATCCGGCTGTGAAAGAGCTTGTTGTGGGTCAGCTGGGTGGTAGCAGACTTAGAAAATATAATCATTGTTTTGCTGGATTTGCTGAATTCTAGGATGGCTTTGGAACCGTTTGGCTCACTTTTTCAGGGCTTTATGTGGACCAAACTGTGAGTGAGAAGACTATATGAGACATGCAATCATTGAGTCAGAGATATTTGACTTTTTCGATGAAATAAAAGCATGTCAATAAACTATACTATTCTGGTCCTTGATGTGATTCTCTTTTTCCAGTGTGGCCCTCTGGGAAGTTGAGTTTGACACCCCTGGGTTAGAAGATGGCTGTGTGTCATGTGACCTTGTTATTTGTACACGCTGTGACTATACAAATCACAACATGTAAATAGGAAAATGTTGGCGTTATTTTGTCACTTATTGGGAGCAGTAGGCTAGATGGAGCCGGTTACCTGCAGGATCTGTGCTAAGCTAGGCTAGCTGTGGGTGAGTCGGACAGAGTTAGGACACGCACGGAGATGAGAAGGGTATGTATGGACTCATCTAACTCTGGGGGATACGGGGAATAAGTCGGCGTGTGCACAAAATCTTTAAAATCCAGACTTACGTTGGCGTGCCGGCTTCCTGTCCGACCACTCCTGGACCTCCACGTTGTCCCCGGGGCCTCCGATGATGTACTGGTCCTCGAAGGTGGAGTTGTTTGGGATGTCGAAGGGATCCCAGGCCTCCGTCAGAGCGATCTTTGAGCAGTCCTTGGTCTTCTGATCAATCTGGAACATCACCATGCTCTGGTACAAGTAGATGTATTCAAAGAACCTGGAGCAGGCGGAGGAAACGAGGGAGGACAAGTATTTTTATGTGTCCATGTGTTTCATTTAAAAGTTTTGGGTAAAGTTTTATGCAATTTAAGATCCATGATTTACTGGGAGGAGGGTTTAGAAAGGTGGGACACATTATTTTCAAAATATTTTCAGTGTCCCAAAACTACAATATTGTTGTTATAGTTCCATTCAAGACAATGTGTACATTGTTAAATGTATATCACTGCAGAAAAACAATGGGTTATCAGATTATTAAGGCAGTTATTTAGCTTTAGATATACATCTAGGCTATTTCACTGCTACATTGCATATTAAAAATGTGTGCAATAGGCTGATGTGAGCCGTGCTCAGACTATATATATATATATATATATATATATATATATATATATACATATATATATATATATATAGACAGGCGGTTCTTACTTCTGACACGGGGTGTGTTTCTTGTTCTGCTGCAGGATTCGGATCCTCTGATTCAGGCCGTCGTAGGAGACGGCGGCCCGGCTGTTTCTCCCGGTGCTGTGGTCGTACAGCACCCAGCTGCCCTCCCACTGCGTTGGGGCGAGGCAGGGCCCGGCCGCCGTGGACCCGTTCAGCCTGGGGAGGCCGAGGACAGACGCCCCGGCAGCGGCCAGAAACACCAACAATATTCGGAGCATTGCGTCTCTAGAGTCCCGTTATCTTATCCCGTTGTTATCGTTGTTGCTGAGGTTGCACCTGCCGCCGAAAAGCTAGCTAGAATTAGACGTAAAAGGCTTTCCGGTTGGGTTTTTTCAAAATAAAAGTTTGTAAAAAATTTGTTATAATATATATTTTTTTATAATATATATATTTGATTAAATTAAATAGAAAAACAATAAATTAACTACAGGCACTACAGAAAACATATGGAGCTAAATCTGGGCCAACATTTTGGATAATTTGAAAGAAATCTTGAACTTTTGATTTTTTTAGGTTAAATATAATTTTGATTCAATTCTGACATGCTTTAATAAATAATTCACTTTTTATTTTTCACTTTCATACAAATTTTCATTTGTCAGGGTTTCTTTTTTCTTTCTGTTGCAGATTTTATGTTTTAAGTTTGAAATAAAAAAAATTCTGCTTCAGATCTTTTCACTTTCAGGCCCTTTTTTTTTCAGTGTAAAAACATAAATATTCACATAAAACCAAAGAGAAACTACCAAACTAGTATTGAAGATACTACATACATTTGCAAGTTAAACTGATTGCTAAATTCTATCACATTAAGATAATTATCAAGTAAATAATATAGTATTGTTAATGAGTGTTTAGTCTCGCTGAAAGCACGCTGTAGGAGAGTCTGACTATGTGTTCTGGTTTATTGGCATTTCTTTAAACCAATCAGAATCGTCATGGGCGGTGCTAAGCTCTGCACGGAGCTGCTGCAAAATAGTTGTGCGAGAGAAAACTCAGATTGGACAGATAGTCTAGCTAGCTGTCTGGATTTACCCTGCAGAGATCTGAGGAGCAGTTAACCATAGTCTCCATAAATCCACCGGAGGTTGGAACAACACAAAGGAAGAGGAAGGGGACGGATAAGACATGCATTCTGCGGAATTTCCCGCAGCACCGGAGCAATCCCGGAAGTGGAACTTCGAGGATATAGTCTAATGAGTGTTTTACTATTTTCCTTCTATGTTGCAGAAAAATAAAATAAATGATATTAGAAGATCTTGAACATCTTCATAACTGTCAAGCCAACTAGAATGAAAAAAAAAAAAACAAGCCG
Source organism: Sander vitreus (assembly GCF_031162955.1). Taxonomy (NCBI): domain Eukaryota; kingdom Metazoa; phylum Chordata; class Actinopteri; order Perciformes; family Percidae; genus Sander; species Sander vitreus. Next base: position 28,676,543 of record NC_135866.1, read on the forward strand.
TTCCAGTCATACTTTCCATTAAAATATAAAAATATTAAGTGTATTAACCGTACGGTGTTAATTTAATAGTAAAGAATAAATAGATATATGTTTATTTTTTGTTGTTGTGATTCTCCTCTCTGCCACTAGAGAGCAGACCAGACGTTCCTTACGGTCACATTCTTTTTAGCGTCACTGTGGGGCGCTGCGTGATGACGTGTTGGTACTAGCTAGCAAACATGGCGAAGAAACAACGTGGGAAAACCGCTTCGTCTTCACAGACGGCGGATATCAAACAACAGACGGACAATTTCAGTTTAACGCTCGAGTCCAGTGACGACGAGGCGCCCGAAGAGGTGACCTTTGAAGATTCAAAGGCTGAGGCTTTACGGAGCATGAAACAGGCGCTGGACACGGCCAGAAGGTAACGTTAGCTAACCGCAAAACCAAACTCCATCCAAAAAGGTCTGCCTTTTGACGTTTCCATAGTAATAAGCATACTAAAATACACCCACAACGAGTTATTCAACACATATTCTGATTTCTTCTGGAGCACTTTTGACTTCGGCGTGCACATTCAGCACTGAGCAGATCACTATATGTCCAATTTGTTTCATAATTAAGGCGCTGTTTTTGGACTGCATTCATGCCGATATGAAGGGTGTCGCTCACAAAGTCAGAACTTGTATTATATCAAAAAGTTGATACGATGTCCGCTGCCAAAAAGAACCGTTTAACGCTAAACCAGGATAACAACGACATTGGGTAACACTTCATGTGTCTGCTTTTCCATGTTTGCAGGGAAAAAGAGCAACTGAAAGAGAAGAGGAGGAAGAGACAGGAACTGTTCCAGGAGCAGAAGGTGTGTGTGTGTGTGTGTGTGTGTGTGTGTGTGTTAAAAGCCAATGGTAGCTTTCAATTCAACTCATTTGAATGATGCCGAAGTCCATACATAACATCTCCCTTCATTCTGCCGTTTCCCACAGAAAAGAAAACTCTTACCTGCCGACGTGTTGGAGGAAATCGACTCGGCTCCTTCACAGTAAGTTGACTGGTCAGACTCATTCTGCAGCGCTTTTGTTTTATGCATTTTTCTCCTCCCATCTGCTTAAAGAACCCTTCAAATCTGCTTTATTTACAGGACTCAGAAACGGTGTCAAGAAGAAGGTAAAGAAGCTCATTTCTGCTATCTGTTTTGTAACATTAAGCTGACACACTTGTCCAGAAGGATGTTCACTGTTCAGTAGAGCAGCAGAATAAGCTTCAGATCCGTGTAACTTATGATTTCTCCCAACCTGTGTGTCTCCCCCCCCCCCCAGCTGAAGAGGAGCAGCAGGAGGCTGAAGAGGATGAGCAAAGAAAGAAGAAAAGGAAGAGGAGCAGCAAACTGGCACATGCCCGGAAGTATGTAAACTCCCATTTTCCACACCGGCTACGTCTACACTACTGCGTTTTCATATTTAAGCAGCGAAACGACCTCCGGCCACCGTCCGAGTTATAGCTCCAGTAGCAGAACTTATCTCCGTCTGTATTAACACGTCTGACATCACATGACTGTTCACACACACTGGGCATGCGCGTGCCGGTGTGAACAGGAAGCAGAGCGTCTGACGTTACTCTGTGGGTGAAAATCATGGATGTGTACGTTTTTAAAATACTTTAAAGAAATAACAACGGTGTAAACTAAGAGCAGGGATGTATTAGTTTGGAGCGAAGACGAGGTGGGACTGTTACTGAAAGGTGTGTAAGCTACCTAAGGCCTCCTGCACGCTGGCTGCGTGGCGTGAGCGTGTCAGCTGCGCGGCATGTCCGTTTTTATTTCGGCTCCCATGTTAACAGGTTAGAGCTTACACACAAAGACATAGAAACCGCCACGCAACAGAAACGCCACGCCGGCAGTGTGCAGGAGGCCTAACCGATAAGACTTTTCTGCCCGTCCAGACTACAGAGTTTTCAAACCAAAACGGGGGGGCAGCAGTGTTTCCAAATGTCTCCGTTTTAGGGCCTCGGAAAACGCAGCAGTAGTGTGGACGCGAGGCATAGAGGTAGCAAAATATATCCGTTTTTACACCAAAACATAGTAGCGTAGACGTAGTAGTCGAGGTCCACTCACAAGCCGTTCAGGAGCTTTGAACCTCTTCTGACACTGAGAAAACTTTTCCTTTTGTTGTCAGTCTGAAGGGAAACTACACGGTGCAGACGGCGAAGGAGCGAGAGTCGGCGTCCTTCCAGCAGCAAGCGGCCGAGGACTTCCTCCAGTCCAGAATGTACGGACCAGGAAGCTGCAGGACCACGAGTAAGAAGCTGGTGTTGATAACACTGCATGCTCCAATAGGAGTTTTCAAAGGTTTTAAAACGAAAATAAATATTTCTTCAGTAGGAGCGAATGGGCTGAGTGTCAAAGAAACAACAGGATTTAGAGGGGGACTAACACATTGTTTGTTCTGGTCTTTTAAAGGCATACTATGAAACTTTTCCAGCTTCGGTCCCCCTACAGGTATTTCAACCGTTAGCTAAGAGTTGAAAAAGGTGAAATTAGGGTTAGCTAAGAGTTGAAGTAGTTAGCTAAAAGTAATGGCTTAAAAGTTGTATAGTATGTCTTTTTAAAAGGGAATTTAGTACCAAAGAAATGGAATTAGACCAGCCAACTACCGCGAACACTTAATGTCAGTTAAAGCTGCAAAGTAGTCTTATTTATTGTGTATTTAAAAAAAAAAAAAATCCCTGCAAGCTACACTCTGTGGCAGAAGTCTGCAAAGACGATGATCTGTCTCAATTTGAGCTTTGCTACAGTGACGCCCCCGTCTCGTCCCTCTGAGGCGTCCGCTCCCCTGGGACTCCTGCTGAGGACACGACGGCAACATGAACAGCTTTCACGCGCGACTTTCATTCGCAGTCTGGCTGAACTTTATCATTAACCCGCTTCACTTTTGGTCTTCCTGCTTTCAGGCAACGAGCTGCTCTCCCTCCAGAACAAGACGGGGAGAAATAAAAGCGCGGCAGTGCAGTTTGTCAAGAAAGACTGGGGTAAGTTCAGTAGAATGAGCTTTTAAAAGAATCCGATTTTTAACCCTGAACACTGTGAGCTGTGTCCCAGTAACGCCAAACTCAAAAAAATCTGTATGCAGTTTGAATATTGTGCTCAAAAAGTAATTGTTGGTCCGTTTCTAATACGGCTGCACAATATGAGGACAATATCTAATTGCGATTATTTTTGACTGATATTACGATATTGGAGGGAACAATAATTTTTCATTGAAAAATATTAAAAATTAAAACAATGTAATTGATTAGTGTGATTTTTGCAAGGATCTGTACCAAACAAAGATGTTTTCTGTAGTCTGTAGGTTGGGATTTGTAGGCCGGGACGTCTCTGCAGCACCACAATACTTAATTCCCAATAGTGTGACACATATTTAGCCATTAACAAATATTGCGCACCGCCCTGCGATTTGGATATTGCACTAGTCCATATTGCGATTAATTGTGCTGCCCTAGTCGATAATCACTCGTCTTTTCTTCCTGATGCTCCAGCCTGCAACGAGAAAGCCAAAGCAGAGAAGCTGAAGAAGAGATGGGTCCACAAGCAGCAGATTCCGTCCTGCTGACCGACTGCACGTCTCCAAAAAACCTCGACCCCAGGCCAGCTGACCTTCGCTGCGACACCGAGCTGCACAGACTTCACGGTTCCTTCTGCACACGGAATTTAAAACTGATGTCGATCGCGGCTGACCGTCAGAAACACGCAGCAAGACGTCACGTAAGCTTTGGGCCGGGACGCACTCTGGACAACAAATTATATTGACTTAATGTGGACACGGCCGCAGCCCGAAACCCTCAGTTCATCACCAAGAATCAAGCAAACGTTAGAAACTTATAGAACAATGTGCAGGCGCAGCTGATCAGACAGATCAGAACTGCTTTACCATTAATGGGATTCTCATAACCTGAATTTAACATTTTGTTTGACGCTCCCTAATCTGTGTTTCTTAAAGAGCAGAACAGAATCAGACCTGCTCTTTGTTTTCTGTAAAATGACTGTATAAATAAAAGCTTGTTGTTATATCTGTATCTTCAATAACATACTTCAAGACTGAGCTGCGTTTGAAAGCTCAGGAAAAGCTCAGCCAGCAGACTTTAGTTGTATTGTTGTCAATCTACGTTTCCTGAGGTCAAAACTAAAGTTTAATATTAGATTATCATTATTAATCAATCAAAATTTGCGTGTTTCGTATACTCCAATGTGAGGATTAGCTGTTCTTTGTTGTAAGAGTCAACAAAAATCTTTTTCGGGACTGTTGATTAGTCAAAACAAGCATTTTAAAAAGACATTACTTTGGGCTCTTGTACATGAAGTTGTTTTTGTCACTAGTTCTGACATTTTATAGACTTAAGAAAATAAATAATTTGCAGCACTGATTAAAAAGCACTTCCTTTGCCATGACTCCATTGTACCAGTTAAATACCTGGATGTTATTTATCATTTGAGTAATAAGTGTCCAACCTTTCAAAATAAAAGCACTAGATTAGAGAAAGTCCAAACAAAAGAAATGTTCTTTTTCATGCCTTTATCAATTTTGTGAGCCCTAAAATGTATCAAATATATTTTAGGTTTTTGTACATCCTGAATATTAGCTCATCACTGCTATCGCTATTGGATAGGGCTGCACGATAGGAGGAAAATATGCGATAACGTTGAATATCGCGATACTGATATATATTACTTGTGATAGATATTAAAGCTCAGTTCTGCCTTTCTGCTGCTTTCAGTATTCTGCTAAAATTCAACGTATTGCTTGTTGAATGAAAGGAAATCATTCCCAACACTTTTATTGAACATTAAATTGAACATAAAAGACCACACTAAAAAAAGTTACATTTTAAAGTGCAGTTTTCTGCTATTTTCTTTCAACTAAACAAAAAAAAATAAGAGCATCTTTCGCGATGTGTTTATTACGCCAGTTGGTATCGCAATGGTGATAAACTATTGTGCAGCCCTTCTAATGGACATATGGTAAAAGAAGTAGGCCTATTTAGATCTTTTGCTTAACTAAAAGTAGCAGTACTAAAGAGTATAAATACTCAGTTACAAGGAAAAAAAAAGACATTTAAAAAAACTTACATGTACAAAAGTAACAGCATCAAAATAAAAGTATCAAAAGTAAATACTCATTATGCAGCAGAATATATATTGTTAGACTATAATCATTGATGCATTAATGCAGTGATTCCCAACCAGGGGTGCATGTACCCCAGGGGGTACTTCTGCTGTTGATAGGGGGTATGTGGAACGATTGTAAAGCTCAACTTTGAAAAAAAATGATTTGATTGGAAGAATATATCCACATATTACCATTAAATCAACTTTTACACGTGAACACTACATGTTGCAGTTATGTAAGAGAAAACTAGTTAGCAAGCGAGCACAGTAGTTGGTACAAGTACTGAATAAATGGAAGAAATAACTAGCTCAAAGTAATGACTAAAGAGACATGGTTGAAATAACTAAAAGTTAAAATGACGGTTGGAAAAGTTGACTTTTAGCTAACTGTTGAAATAGGTTAAAATAGGGTTAGCTAAAAGTTGAAATAGCCAACTATTAGTTAGCTAACTATTTCAACTTTTAGCTAACGGTTGAAATGGTTGGCTAACGGTTGAAAAAGGTAAAATTAGGTTTAGCTAAGAGTTGAAATAGTTAGCTAAAAGTAGTGGCTTAAAGTAACAATGTATAAAAAAAGTTAACAATATCCACTTTTATACAATGAATAGTGTTACATATTTGGAACACAGTGAATTGATGAAGAGGCACGTGAGTTCCTCTGACAGGGCTGTGGGGGTTCCTCGGACCAACAAAGTTGGGAACCACTGCATTAATATGAAGCTTGTTTCAAATACTGCTGGGTAACTTAACCTCTAATCAGTTTATAAGTCGATTCATATTTTTGTATTCATCAGTTTCTGCAAACTACAGTTGTCAAATTAATATAGCGGAGTAGAAAGAACAACATTTCCCTCTGATATGTAGTGGAGTAGAAGTATAAATAGTATAAAATGGAAAAACTCAAGTTATTACTTTGTTACATTTCACCACTGGGCATACTGTATATACATGATATCTAATTAAATAAATATTTGCTTGCCTTTGGTGTGGGAGATCTGGGTCCAATTCCCACTGCGATACATCAACCAATGTGTCCCTGAGAAAGACACTTGACCCATAGTTGCTCCAGAGGTGTGCGGCCTCTGACATATATAGCAATTGTTAAGTCGATTTGGATAAAAGCGTCAGCTAAATGACATGTAATGCAACTGTCACAATTACTTTAGTTTGTCCACCAGAGAACACACACATTTATTTTTAACATAAACGCCCCAGTTGGTGCACATCTTAGTATGAATATGAGTTACGCATTTCATTTTCTCACATTATGGACTTAAATTCAAATCGATCATTTAAATAAGGGTTAGTTAGGGCTTCGACTAAGTTGCCCGTTTGGTCAGTTGTTTAAAGGGCCAGAAACTACATCAACAACTGGGTTTTAAGGTTGACTTTTTCTTCCAGGCTTCGTATGTGGGTTAGTGTGTTTTAAAAAAAAAAAAAACACACTTTCCAGGATTATCTTTGTAAATGTCATTTGGGATTAAACTCTGAACAGCCTCCGCTGGTCAAAGAGTCCATACATTTATCTAAACGCAGGACAAAACTGTTTGGAGGCAGGCTTCAGCTCCAGGCGTCATGCAGCATCCAGACAAGTGCCTTCATCATTTGTCACTTTTAATATAAATCTTTACACCCTCACACAAATTGCACTTTTTTTTTTTGTTTTCTTTTCTCCAAATGGACACACAGTCAGCAGTCGACAACTTACTGGTTGACATCTTCCTTATACACCGTGAACTGGCTAAAAGGAGGAGCAAAAAGAATAAAATAAGAGAGACATCTAACTTGATCTTACCACCACTTTACTATGGCATGCATAGGTTTCAGACCTTACTCAGAAAGAGACAACAGACACTTTGTCTAAGAAGTTTTCTAAAGGATGCCGTGACTGCTTGCGATCGGAAAAATAAATCAACAAAGAAACAAACCAAAGAAAAAGGAAAAAAGTACAGAAAAGCTCGGTCCCACCTGGGAAAAACTAGAGGAAAAGATGGATGTCGTGTCTAGCGAAAGCCTCGGCAGTCCCGTTTCTCTGCAAGTGGCGAGCACAAACACACAGGCTTCAAACACACGGCTGCAATGTCATCTTCCTAAAATATTTGGTTCTTTATTTTGTAAATGTGGTAGCCACAGTGTTGTTGACAATACTGAATGTTTTTTGTGTTTTTTTATTATTTTTTTTATGGTTTTTCTTGTTTTCCCCATCAGTGCTTGAGTGTACTGAAACGCGAGGGGCCCCGAGAAAAACCTTGAGACAAAAAGAGGAAGAGGAAGCTCGCCTCTGAGGGATGATGGGTAGATTGGAAAGGAACAAATTAAGGGCCTTTCATACCTGAATGCTATTTCAACAGCAGCTTTAGAAAACACTAACGTTAGACAGCAAATATCTTCCAGGGAGCAACACAGAGTCGAGGTTGACTGAAGGTAAACTAGCGCCTGAGCTAGTTCGAGGTCGACGTTAATAGATCGGTCAAACTGAAAACAAAACAAGCAACACATTTCATTTCTGCTAACCAACATTAAAGCAAACTGAAATTAAAAAATATTTTTTGCAAATAAATCACAACATACATCCTAGATGTTTGCCTTGAGTACGAATTAGTTCAGACTTTTAAATACCAAAAATAAGAAAAGAAAGTTTTTACTTATTTTTCTTCAACAACGGCGCCCCCTAAATTAGTGAATTTTTGGTACCAACTGTTGTTGGTACTAGTAAATCGGTTTTATACGATATCTGTGTGAGCTGGCCCTTAATACATTTCATATCATTGCTTCAATTCAAACAATAACAGGCAGTTCAACAGCCGGGGGTGGACTCTGTTAGCCGTTTCTTTGTCCAGTGGTTCCCATAGTGGGGACAGAGACACGCTGAGGTACCGTAAGAGTGCCGCCACATTTATTTTCACTTTGTAAAAATTTTTTCATGAAAATGAATAGGTGAGGTTTTAAAGTTTGGTAACCACTGGCTCAGTTCCATCTGTGATTTGATCCGTGAACAAGACTACTCAATGGTGTGGAGTTTGACACTCTGGTCATTTAGCATTTTACCGTTTCCACTTCTGGAACTATCCTAAAGAGAGACAGCTAACACGAGCAAGATGTCTTCCTTTGCCTAAATCCAGGACGAACGCAGAGCGTGGGGGCTGCAGGTGACACGCAAAACCCCCACTGATAACGAAAAGTAACATTCTAGCGGGAATCAGCGCTAATGTTAGCGAGCTAGCTAGCTTCCACTTTTCGATTGGAAAACAAAGACTTAGAAAAAGGAAGAAAAAAAAATTCACTTGTCAACATTTAAGGACTTTAAAGTTACACGGCTAGGATATCTTGCAGTCAGTAGCGCACCACAGAAGTTGACGCTAGCGCGTCGCCTAGCAATGCTGGCTCTCAGTTGTCAGTCAAAAGATGGGAAACATCCACTCAGACGCTAAAAGTCGTTATTGGTCATCTTATTTCAGTTTGACTTTAAATCAAACGCAGAGCTCGTTTAGAGGCTGGCTTTATAGCAGCTACGTTTTGCTGTTGCTTGTGTTTCTTGTCCGACTTGGAGTCTGAAAATCTGTTGCTGTGCTGCTAAAAAAAAAAAAAAACGCTTGTCCAACTGTAAATCGAGGCCCGGGGGTCGGTCGGCTGCTTGGTTAGTTCGGACCTTCCTATTCTAAACAGGAGGAGGAAAGGGACATTTTGGCTCCTGAGTTCTTTGTGGGTTAAGGATTAGCATAGACATCAATACGAAAATAAAGATTAACAACGTTTGCATCAAACCTGCTGTGCAGCTGGGGGCTTTTGGGGGGAGTCACAAGTAAAAATAGGGTCAGTGATCATCGCAGGTTTCCTACGCAGGGTTTCCATTTTAGAAACTCCAGACTTTGTACAGAAGTGTTCGACAATTCGTTCGCATTAATTGCAAAATTAAGCTAGGCTCTAGTAAAGATTACTTCACAGAAAGTACCACAATATGTGAAATTAAAAGTCTAAAAACTCTGTCTCAGGACTTCAGAGCAGTTCCGTTTTTCAAAATCTGACAGACGTGGAAAGGGTCAAAACGTATCAGCTCCCCACCTGCGTAGGAACCCCGGAGTCAACAAAACAGGAGGCATAAGATCTTGTACACACTCGGAACAACCAGCATGCTTCAGGAGTCACTGGTGTCGGTACAAAGCATTAAAGGATTCGTTGTTGTTTTTTTTTTTTCAATGATTTCCTTTCATTTGATAACTAAATATTTCACTCTATCGATATAATTCCATTTTGTTAAATTCATATATAAACGTTAACATGTACACACGCTCGTCACTGGTAATCCGTGGAATCGGGACCTTTATTATAATAAGTGGAACTTGCTCTTGCTGGCGCTCAACAAATATACTGTGAATGCAAGTAACAATAATATAATGATAATTAATAATAATAATAATAATAGTCGGCGGCGTCTGCACCATGCCTTGTAAACCTGGAAAAACTCAAAATAAAAGCCAGGTAACCACGTCTCCCCAGTCCCTCCACTTCGCCCATGAAAAACACAAACAAAAAGTTTTTAAAAGAGGGAACGTTGAGTCGAGACTGTCGTTTCTCTCTGGCTTCTTCTTCCAAAGTCCAGAGTCCACGTGGAGTCGGCGCAGGGGGGTGAAGGGAGGGAGTAGGCTATCTCTAACGGAGCACCGCGTTGGCCGGAGCTCGAGCGCTCGGCGAGCCTCGGCGGAGATGGGACTTTTTCCAATCCCGTTTTCAGCGTCAGCGTCAGCCTCCGCGTTTGTTACGAGTGCGTGTGCGCACGTTTTTGCCTGACGAGCCAGGTTTACAGGGACCACGTTAAAGGGTGGTCGGCTATGGCGGTCACTCGTCTCGTTTTCTTTTTTCTTTTTGTATCTTCTTATTTTTCCATTTCTATTTGACCCAGGGGTTGTTGTTGGTTTTTTTTTGTCAGTCTGTCCGCCCCGGTTTGATGCCCCCCCAGATATACGGGGAGGGGGGGGGGGCCTTTGTATCTGTGGCGAGTCCACGCCAGTATTTTCAAGTCAGCTACTCTTGGTTGGCGCCCACCCTGCTGTCCCGTCAGAATGATGCAGACGCAGCCTCGGACGGCTGGAGGTGGAGGTAAGGGCTTACGAGGGCAACCAAGGTGGAGGCGCATTTTTCATATTTACGATGGAAAGGGAGGTGGTGGGTGTGTGCGTGGGTGTGTTTTAAATGTATGTTGTGTGCGTTAGCAGTCGAAAGATCTGTCCAGAGATGACCCCTGGTCCTCGGCGGTCGTCATGCCAATCAGCAAAAGCTGAACAAGAAGCGAGCGAGGTGGTTAACTACTGCTTGTTGTCGTGCAGAGGAGAGTCTCCTCAGCCAATAGGACTACACTGATGGAGGAGGCGGAAGAAGCCATTTCTGGACAGGCCCTCAGAGTGTGTGTGTGTGTGTGTGTGTGTGTGTGTGTGTACACAGGGCTAGTGCAGGTAATCGTCCACAGAGGCGAAGGCGCAGGAGCCGCTGCCTGTTCGTGCCATGATGGAGAGGCACTGGGCGGCCTGACCCACGGCCTGGGCCAGGGGGGGCTGCTTGGGCAGGTTGTGAGTCTCTGGAGGGGGGAAAAAGGAAAGTGGGGGGGAAGGGGGACACACACACACATACACACGTCAGGACTGCAGGAGTGATGAGGTGTCCATACAGAACTCACCATTGTTTGAATCACTTCATCGGCTACAGCCTACATCTAGAAGGCAATGTCACTGGGTTAGGTTCATTCAAATATTAAAAAGAATGTTTATTTCAACTGTCCTTCCTAAGGTTTTGTGTACCATGTACCAGTACCAGTCAAACGTGTAGAAGCTTTCCCATTCAGGTGAAAAAGTAAGCATGTCCAAACTTTTGACTGGTACTGTAGATCTTTCATATCTACTCAGACATGCCCTTACATTTTCAAAGAAGTCAGATGCCGATCATTCTAATATAAAGCTCCTTCAGATTGGAATAATCGTCGGTCACATATTACCACTGGTTCAGTACATTTTCTCATGTTAAAACAACCCGTTTATGCTTTTAATTTGTGTTTATTGCAGTCTTTAAACTGCTTCAATTGCTCTTTATTCTGATGTAATTATTGTATGCAATTATCTTGTGTAACAGCTGGGGGTGTGGGTGAGAGGTTGAGCAAGCTGTCTGTACTTGTGTATTTGAAGTGTGTGTTTGTTACGCAACAATTCTGTTTGTATGGGTTGTATAATTTGGGATTTGTGTTTATAGAACCCCCTCGAAAATGAGATGCCACATCTCAAGGGGCTATCCCTGTATGTATTCAAACTACAGGGACAGAGCTACCTTCTCCGTGTCTTATGGGCTCATATTTAAAACATATTTTAATACAGGCAGCGTGGACAGCTGACCTACCTAATATTGCACTGTTGAGAGTGGAGCAGACGGGCTCTCTCTGAATGGCGTCCAGTTGGTAGCCGACTGGGCTGCTCCAGGGGTCCGAGTAGGCCAGCAGGCTGAACGCGTCCTGTAGCCGGAGACACGAACAACAACAGATCACAGCACACCGCTTCACTTTCTCTTCTACACCTAGGGGTCCTATTTTAATGGTCTGAGCGCACGGCGTGGAGCGCCTGGCGCAGGTGCGTTTAGGGCGTGTCCAAATCCACTTTTGCTAGTTTAATGGTGGAAAAGAAAAAGGGGTCTGTGCGCATGGTTCAAAAGGGTTGTACTTAGTGTCTTCATTAATTCATAGGTGTGTTTTGGGCGTAACATGCAATAAACCAATCAGAGGTCATTTCCCATGAAATGCTGCGTCATTGACTTTAGACCAGGTTTTTGTTGGTCAATGGCACGATCACTTCCCGCTGCCTCAAGATAGCAATACGCCCAGAATGCACCTGAACACACCTCCCTGTAAGACCAGCACGCCCATGGGCCACAGATGGGCGCAGGTCCATTTGCTATTTAAACACGCGGGCGCTGGACGGTCTTAAACTAGCAAAGACACTTGCGTCGGGCTTAGCGCCGCCCTGCGCCGGGTGCTAGATAGACTAGACTACAAGACCATGTGTACTGTTCTTACACTACTACGGGTCTATCAATGATGGTCAGTTCTATAAATTCCTTTAGTTACTCTCGTCGTCATAGGTTGTCAGGGTTCCCACACATTTCATGGAGAAAATTTCAAAAACTCTTTCATGACTTCTAAAAAAAAAAAAAAAGGGGCCCATAATAAAAACGTCCACGGCCATTCTTAACGATAGTTACCTTGAGCATCTTCTTGTTGGCGGAATTCTTGCCACACTCGCGGCGCAGGTGTTCGCTCATGCTCTGGAGCTCCCTGCCGAAGTGGATCATTCTCTCGATGGCCGCCTGGCTCCCGCCGCACAGCTGCCGCTTGGACTGAGCGGACTCCACCTCTGCAGAGCCACGGCCCGTTCGCCATGCAAAAAGGAGCATGTCTTAATGTCGTGATGGTACATTCACAGCACAGGTATTTCGCAGGAGTGTTTACCCAGCAATTTGCAAGGGCAGCGGGGGTTGAATAAGCCTTCAATCCTCGATCAACACAAAGTGTTTAAAACAAAAACAAAAACAGGTCGTCTTCAGAGAAAAGGAAGGGCAGAAAACTTTCTCACGGGTGGTTCATCACAGAATTCTAGACGCAACTCCTGCCAAAGAAGCTAATAGAATACACAGCCTTACCAACCAGGGCATACATTAACTTCAAAAAGGCAACCAGCGGTCTGACGGCATGCCGAGTGACTAATGCCTCCACACACACACACGATACTCACCCATGTCTGCGTCACAGTCTTCGGGCTCGGTGGCGTGTTTGGAGCTGCCGTTGAGGAAACCATTGGAGGACGACTCTGTCACTCCGTTAGTGAAGTGGTCCACCTCCATATCCACATCGCTACGGAGGCAGGACACGAGGAGATAGTAAGATGATGCAAATTTCCTGGACAAGATATCTAATTAACTGACCTTGCAGCGAAATGATGCATTACGCTTGCAAGAGGTGGTTTGAGATTTTCACAGTTTGATGACCGTCACAGTTTCACGATATTATTATCATCATCGGTTACAATGACCCTTAAAAAGGAACGATAACCAAAGGGTTTTTTTTTTGGTTGAACTAACGCATCATTTAAACTTGAAAACAACTTTCTTTTTTTTATTTAAAGGAAGTATGTGTAGAAACTCTACCATAGTTAAGCAAATGTACCGGCCTACGATGCATACACGAGTTCCTCGGCCTGCGTGATACATCATTATCTGAGCAAGAAGTTTAAGGTCGAATGTGACCAGTTGTAGCGCTAACCGCTAATTAGCTTGTAACGCTAGTCGTCGAGGCAAAGGTAAAGTAAAAAGAAATCTCTATTTCTACACCACTAACGAGGCTCAAAACAGCACCACACTTCCACGGTAGCATAATGAGGGATCCCTACATGTAAACAGAAGCATTGAGAACTTTGTAGGTGTACAGACAGTTTGTTAAAAAGATAGATTAGAAACAGTCTCGACCAGTCGTACCACGAACGTCGTGTAACCAGTAACGTAGCTCACGCACGGCGTTCGTGGTTCGACTGCATGTATACGTGAACGGTACGGTCTTTCTAAACTATCTTTTTAATAAACCGTCTGTCTGTCATTTAGCTTTATGAGCAGATTAAATCAAACGCTCGTGTGTCAGCGTGGTTTGGCTCAGTACCTGGTTATGGGCTGTTGGCTGCGGCTCCCGTTGAGGCTGACGTCAGACGCTGGGGGGGTGGAGCCAGAGCCGGGGGGGCAGGGCTTGTGACTGTGAGGGGAGGAGCTGTGGCTCTTATTGGTCGTCACGCCATTACAGCAGTTGCTGTCGGTCCCTAAAAACAACAAGAGTGAAAGATGGACACGTTTTTAACTATTAACACATGCCTTTACCGAACATAAAGAAGGCTCTGCTAACACTGAGGAATCCTCTTAAACTAACGGTTTCCTATTTAAAAAGGCGCAGCTCGTTTTTCTGCAGCAAAGCCAGAAGTGGTCAGAGCGATTACAAACTCAAACTCGCTGGTAATCTGATGCCAAACCTTGAAACAGACGAAAGATGGAGACTTTGAAGGTCAACGGGATTCTTAAATGGTGCTTAAAAACAGTGGTTGAAGAAGTATTCAGGTCCTTTACTACAAACACCCCACTGTAAAAATACTCCGTTACAAGTAAAAGTCCTGCATTGAAAATGCAACTTAAGTAAAAGTATGTAAGTATCATCAGGAAAATGTGCTTAAAGTATTAAAAGTACTCAATGCAGGCTAATCCTCACATTTTAGAAACTGGAAACGATCCAAGCAGTTCTTTTCTACTAAGTGTTTAATCTGCTCATCATTTCAGCTGGACTTGTAGGCCGTTATATTGTCGTCTAGTTTAATTTATAATAAAATGTCGTGTTTTATAAACTACATGTGATTTGTTTGCAAAAATCTTAATGTGTAAAGTAACTAAAGCTGTAACAGATGAATGTAGTGGAGTAAAAAGTACAATATTTCTCTCTGAAATGTAGCAGAGTAGAAGTAGAAAGTGGCATGAAAAGAAAAGACTCAAGTACTCTACTTAAGTACAAATTTGAGGTACTTTACCTGAGTAAATGTACTTCGTTACATCCCGTTACAACCAGTTTACAAAAAGCTTTCTATATCAGAACAAAAGAACGTTGAAAAAGTGACAAATGTTGGAAAAAGCTAGGGGGAAAAAAAAGACAAAACATATATATATTTTTTTTAAAGATGCTGAAAAAAGTGACTAACAAAATCGTAAAAAAAAAATTGTTTAACAATTTAAAAAAAAAAGCCAAAAATCTGAATAAAAAAATCGACAAAAACGTCGAGAAAAGTGTAGAAAAAGAACAACAAATGGGCAACAGGAAGACAACACTAGGGTTAAATGGTGCTTGAAAAAAATAAATAAAAAAAACTTTATTTTGGTAGCAGCTTGCGATTAGAGATTGATGTGTGTCACTAACATCAACCCTTCAGGGAGAGTTAATGTTAAATACATTTCAGTGAACTGCACAGTCGCTGTTGGTGTCCCTGACTAAATTAAGGTAAGGCTTAAAGGGATAAAAGGAAGACCTCAGTCTGTAAATATGTCAAAGCTGTCTGTGATCAGATGTATAATATTAACTAGATACAGGATCTATTTAGTTCTACGGCATTAATTGTCTGGTGTATACACCAAAAAAGTTTCAAGCTTCTTGGTTCATTTTGGTGATGTGCCGCCCACTGAATATGATCAGTAGTGTTTCTCCTGCTGGCCCCCACACCCGAGTTCCCGCCCTGCCTATAGACTTTACACTGTGGTGAGATCACAGGTTTTTAAAGCGTTTTTCTCGCCTCTAGGGACGTTTTTCAAATATCAAGAGTCAATGGATTAAAAAATTCTTAACAGAAAGAGAATAATCAACCTTGTTTGCAGTCCGAGGTGTCCGGGCATGACTTTTACAGACATTTCTTTTTACAATAAAAGGCCTATGACAAATATTTTTCTGAGCCGCAGGGGGATTTTGCGCTGCGATACCGCGAGGGGCCAAAATTAGCTGCAAGGCTGAGCGCACTTCTTCATGGGCCTGGATCACACTAAGCACATTTGGCAGAACAGATACTGGGCTCTACAAAAAGGTAATTGCTGTCACTGGGTGTAAAAACGGTAAACGTATTTATAAAATCTGTTGTAATCGCCAGATGTGAATGCACCGAGCCCAGCTGGACGGTACCTGGGAGGTAGGGCTGGGAGCTGCTGGCTTTGTGGCTGGGGCTGCTGAAGGTCCGGGGGGAGCCGGTGTAACTGTCCTGAGACTTTGGGCTGCGACCTCCCAGACACCTCACCTCGCTGTCCGTCCCGTTCACCATCTCTATGAACTGTCTCACCCTGAGGACGCACAGGCAGGGAGGGAGGAAGGAAGGGAAGAGCAAGAAGGGAATGAAAAGAGGGAAGAGACACAGACAAAATGAGGCAAAGGTGATATATATAAAGGTCGGGGAACGGATGTAGAGTAAAGAGGATTTAGTGTGAGCAAATACAATTAAATAAATTGTAATTATTATAGTATGAAGAAAGACACATGTAGGACAAGTTACAGAAAGAGAAAACATTAACAAACAATCCCCTTTTCTTTAAAGCTTTAGTGTGTAACTGTTTGATGTTAATGCAGGTCCGTTACATTCAAGCCATCGCCAAAAGAGTTGCTACAAAGCTAATTAAGACTATCAGCTTAAAAGTTGTCATTACTCAAAATTCCTCATGGGGGCGACAGAAACTACGCACTATAGCTTTAAGTATAATTTCGCTTTCACAACATAATTATCAGCTTTAAAGATTCAAAGATGCCACCAAAAGTGGACAATCCGCTTTCTGCACCGAAAGCAGCAGAATTGGCTTGAAAGATTGACTTTTCTTTGGTACTTTTAAGTAATAGGAGGCTTCCAAATCGGCAAACAATGCACATTCAAATGCAGCCTTGGTCTTACTTGAGCATGAAGAGAAGGTCTGGGTTCCTCTCCAGGAGGTTGGGGTAGAGCTGCTGGGTGGTCTCGATGGCCTCGCCCATTCTACCCGACAGCACCAGCTTCTGGATCTCTGCAAACCGACAGGGAACATGTTTACACGAGGCAACGCTCATACCACGTTATCCCACGGTGATGTCGTCTTGAGTGCTGTCCTGGCACCGAAATAAGTTTGAGATTTGGAGTAATATTTCCATAGAGGTAAACAAAAAAAAAAAAAGATTCAACCCATTGCATGTTTGCATTCCTAGTGTTTAATGAAATTAAACATTAAGCTTCTTAGGAGATTAGTCGCACCTCATAATGGAGTAAGATTTGTTCAGTTAGTGCATTTGTAAGCCTGGCACCAGCATTTTTTTTTTTTATTATTATTTTTTTTTAAAAGATACATGCAAACACAGAAGGCGCTCTTACTCTGTCGGTTTTTGATGGAGGCCAGCTCCTCGTGCACGGCCTGGTCTGTGGATTTGGCGAAGGCTTCGGCCGTGGCACAATAGCTGTGGTGCACCAGGTAGGAAGCCACCATCCTGACGAGACGAGGACAAGAGAAACCAAAAACACAATCAGTGGTTAGAAACACCAGCGGGAGAAATCATTCAGACCATAACACTCTTTAGGGTCCTATCTTGCACCCGGCGCGGCGCAAAGCCCGACGCAGTTGTCTTTGCTAGTTTAAGACCGACGCAGTTGTCAATTTCCCGTCCAGCGCCCACTTCGTTTAAATAGCAAATGCACCTGCGCCCATCTGTAGCCCATGGGCGTGCTGGTCTTACAGGGAGGTGTGTTCAGGTGCATTCTTGGCGTGCTGGTCTTACAGGGAGGTGTGTTCAGGTGCATTCTGGGCGTGCTGGTCTTACAGGGAGGTGTGTTCAGGTGCATTCTTGGCGTATTGCTATCTTGAGGCAGTGGGAAGTGATCGTGCCATTGACCAACAAAAACCTGGTCTAAAGTCAATAACGCAGCATTTCATTGTTATTTTAACAGAGCATTAGTAAAATGCGCCTAGGCTTACACACACACATCTTATGAACCTGAACATGGTTAATAATGTTATGTGCTTTTCTTGAACGGGAGGTCTTTGGGTCAAAATAAACGAGCAGTCAAGACTTCCAGATGGGGACATAAACTAGCATTCTATCAGATTATCTAAACCATTTCATTCAGAGATAAAAACCCAAAGTGAGCACACCTGAAATGTCACCGATAATCCACTCATTGTACAGCTACAGTGTGCACACAACTAGGTCAGAGTTGAACCAGGAAGTTGGCTTGTAAACCGTTTTACAATGGGCAGTTTGGGTAATAACTGTACAGGATGCTTTTGTTTTAATGTCCGTGGCTAAACTGTTGGCTCGTTTCCAGTCTCTGTCGCCTGACTGCTCTTCATTGTTCCCAAATCCTGAGCAACTACCTTTGGGAGTACAACATCATTGGGACGACTAAAACTGCAAAAATAAGACCCAAGTTGTAATAAACTAGCTGCAAAGATCAATTGATTAGTTGATCAACTATTTTGATAAGCGATAAATCGGGTTTCAGTCATTCTTTTTATAAAAAAAAATTCTCTGATTCCAGCTTCTTAAATGTGAATATTGTTCTAGTTTCTTCTCTCCTCTGTGACAGTAAACTGAATATCTTTGAGTTGGGGACAAAACAAGACATTTGAAGACGTCATCTCGGGCTTTGGGAAACACTGATCGACTATTTTTTTTACCATTATCTGACATTTCATAAACCAAACAATCAATTAATCAAGATAGTAATAGACAATTAAAGGTCCCATGGCATGAAAATGTCACTTTGAGGTTTTTTTTTATCATTAATATGAGTTCCCCCAGCCTGCCTATGGTCCCCCAGTGGCTAGAAATGGTGATAGGTGTAAACCGAGCCCTGGGTATCCTACTCTGCCTTTGAGAAAATGAAAGCTCAGATGGGCCGATCTGGAATCTTTCCTTTATGACGTCATAAGGGGAAAGGTTACCTCCCCTTTCTCTGCTTTGCCCACCCAGAGAATTTGGCCCACCCGTGAGAGAGAGAGACATCATGGTTTTCAAACGAGCAAAGTGGCAGTTGGTCAAGGCCACACCCCCACCCTCCACCTTGCCCCCCCTCTGTCCTCCTCAATAGCTACAGACACAGAAATGGCACATCCTAAGTAAAGCTCATTGTGGGACTGGCTCTAGTGGCTGTAATTCTGTACCAAGGCTGAATTTCAGTAAAGAGACTTCAGATACAGTATTAGGGGACCACTAAGGCCTATATAAAAGAGACTTCAGATACAGTATTAGGGGACCACTAAGGTCTATATAAAAGAGACTTCAGATACAGTATTAGGGGACCACTGAGGCCTATATAAAAGAGACTTCAGATACAGTATTAGGGGACCACTAAGGTCTATATAAAAGAGACTTCAGATACAGTATTAGGGGACCACTAAGGTCTATATAAAAGAGACTTCAGATACAGTATTAGGGGACCACTAAGGTCTATATAAAAGAGACTTCAGATACAGTATTAGGGGACCACTATGGCCTATATAAAATACTTCAGATACAGTATTAGGGGACCACTAAGGCCTATATAAAAGAGACTTCAGATACAGTATTAGGGGACCACTAAGGCCTATATAAAATACTTCAGATACAGTATTAGGGGACCACTAAGGTCTATATAAAAGAGACATCAGATACAGTATTAGGGGACCACTAAGGTCTATATAAAAGAGACATCAGATACAGTATTAGGGGACCACTAAGGTCTATATAAAAGACTTCAGATACAGTATTAGGGGAAAAATGAAGTCTCATGACGCCACCAGCAGGGAGATTTATGACCAGAGGCCGACCGTTTCGTCATGTTCCCGTCGCTCTACAAAGACAATAAAAACACTTCACATCCAGCAATCGTGACGCCGGCACAGAAACTTCCTGTTTTCAATTTCACGCAGCGAGGCAACTTTCCTGGATTAAAAAAAAAGGCAACGGCTGCCGACCACTCCACCCCACTCTCAACCCCCATCAAATGGAGATTAAATCCATTCAGGACACGTAATCATAGCAACAGAGAGCCGTAATCCCGTCAGGACATGGCATGCAGAGAAACCGAGTCCCATAGCTTTAACTTGTGGATCAGGGCTCCTGCTCTCTGATGGGGAAGTGCTCCATCTGGGCCTTGATCCTCGTTATGTCAGCAGTATTATCCTGTCACCGGAAACAAACTAACACTCCCCATTTTACGATCAGTCGAGCGGTGAGCATTTAATAAAAAGGTTGAATTACAAAAATAGATTTCTAAGTTCAGTTCAGACTGAAGTTGGTGTGGCGGAATTCAATTAACGTGTTGAACACGTCTTCAATTAACAACAACGTCTTCAATTTTCAACAAAAACTATTTGTTGTCCACCTTTTTTCGCCCACAACAAAAAAACCTGACAAACATAGTAACAGTAACTTCTCAACGGGTGGCGGTTCACACAGTCCGCCCAAGGGAGGACTTTTTTTTTTCCCCCAAGGTTTTTGTGTCTATTTTGAGTTTTTTTTATTTATTTTTTTACACAGTGCTGATGCGCCGCGACCTGCTCTAGCTCGGTTTGTAAAAAGGCACGGGGTGAAGGTGGCTCGCTGCTCCGTCCGTCCTGCGGGGGGCGAGGGACGGCCGTCAACCTGGGCCGACTGTCTTCAGTGCGTCAGGGGTCTGCGGCGATGAACCCAAGCTGACCCACGTTGAAACACAGACCCCGGGTCGTTTACCGTGCTTTGAGGGGGTGACTTCTTTGCAGCGTATTCACCCTTCATATAAGTATGTCGTACGGATGATTCTACTTATCAACTTTCAGGGGGAAGTCGTACAACTGAACAGAAAACTGTTTTGAGTCTTACCCAGTGACCTGCATGCTGGGAAATTAGACTTTATAGTCTTTTAATTTGTAAAAACAGTATCTTCCATCATCCAAAAATTCTTATTCAGAAGTTCATTTAACTTACTGGTAATCTTGCATAAAAACAAGAACGGTACCTGTAACCATATTAACTGTACACGTCGATGATGAAACGCCGCAAAATGAGACCGTTGACTGAAACGAATAATGATCAAGTGACTCAAATATGAAAATGCATTTCTGTCAAAAGACTAACACTAAATGTTACATCAGTTGCCAACATGTGTTTCACCCAAATCCGATTAATCCACAGTGAACTCACTTCTGGATCATGGACTGCCACTCGCCCTCGCGCTCTCCGATGGGGCAGCGGTCGATCTGGGCCTGGATCTTTGTCCTCCACTCACGCATGTAGTCCTCGATGTCGAACACAAAGGGGTGCTGGCCGAAGTTTGCGTCTACCACCTCCCCTGGAGTCTGAAGGCCCACGGTCGGATACAAGTTAGGCTAGAGAGAGAGAGAGAGAGAGAGAGAGAGAGAGAGAGAGAGAGAGAGAGAGAGAGAGAGAGAGAGAGAGAGAGAGAGAGAGAGAGAGAGAATTAGGATGATAAGAGAAAATGCTCTTTGGGAATGTAATCTGGACAATAAATCAAAACAGGAAACAATAAGAGGAACAAACAGGAAACACGCTTTTGTCTACCATTAACCCTTAAAACGCGATTGTACAAGCTGGCAAAGATTCTAGCAGGCCGACGCTTAAAGGGCATCTTTTCACAGGAGAGTGACATTACAGTGGCAGTAAGTAAGACCTCTATTGCACAGATTGGCCATAATTCACCCATCGAGCAGATTCTTAAGAACCAATGACGCCGTGATTATATTGCCAAGAGCTGAGATTTTCTGACTCTCTGCCTCATTTTCTCCTCTGCACTGTTCAGAGCACTCAACTTCCCAATCTTCGTGGAAGTCACTACAACCTCCACACAGGGATAAATACTGAATCAATAGGACCTCCAGTTAGGTTAAAAGGTGCTCCAAGCGATGTCACGCGTTTTTTTAGGCTACAACATTTTTTTGTCACATACAGCAAACATCTCCTCCCTGTCCCCTGAACGCACTGTAAAAAAAGGCGGTCTCTGTAGACAGCCCAGGCTCCACAAATGCCAACAAAAACAAACCGCGCCGACCTGCACCACCAAACATAAACAGTGTTCCAGCCAATAACTGACAAGAAGGAGTTGGTTGAGCCATCACCGCAGCACCATTAGCACGTAGGCTACTTCCACAATGCGCGTTCATGATACGAGACTAGATATCGTCTTAGATTTTGGATATCCTAATATGGTGATATGACATAAGTGTTGTCTTTTCCTGGTTTTAAAGGCTGCATTACAGTAAAGGGATGTCATTTTCTGAACTTACCAGACTGTTCTAGCTGTTCTATTATTTGCCTTTTCCACACTTAGACATTATGTCCGCATTACTGATGATTATTTATCTCAAATCTTAGTGCGAAGATATTTTGTTTTGTCGTCAACCCTAGAATATCGCCGCAATATCAATATCGAGGTATTTGGTCAAGAATATCGTGATATCTGATTTTCTCCCTATCGCCCAGTCCCTACAGTGGAGATCTATGACACGAAGGAATGAGATATATCAGTCTTTTAAACGGCTGACAAAATCCAAAACAAAGCTAAACAGCAGCCAGGCTCTCGGTAGTAACAACACAGAACAAAGACCTTCAACACTTTCAAATCTGGGCAGGGAGTTAAAAAAAAAAAGGGGCCGTCTACACCCGAACATTACCGTAAACCCAAACTGATTTGAAGAGGCGTTTCTGAAAAGCCTTTGCTAGTTACATATTATTATATGATTTGCTTCCTCCTATTAACAGGATAAGTACATTAGTAGTACAGCAGGCATGTGACTTGTTTTAAGCTTTCTCTGTGCTGTTACAGTGCAAGTTGTTGACATGTTGCATGCCGATGACAAAGGGTTAAGTACGTGTTTATGTCTTGTTCCTGGGAACAGCCGTCCTGCTGACATCTGCGATGACGGGATGAGGAGATAAACAGAAATATGGAGTGAAGAGGTTGGTATGGTTACATTCTTCTACCATCCTACCAATCTAATCACAGCCTTGATTTAATCAGGAGAAGGTGATGACTGACAACAGGCTAGAGAGATTGTTCTCGGATTAGTAGAAGTGCCCTGAAAGTATCATAACAAGTTACCATAACATCTTAAGTGTGAGTATATAGCAGCAGGGGTGTGAAAAAAAAACTTTTTGTATCTTTTGTATTTATTTTTTTTGCGGCAATGTTAAAAATCGATTATTTTCCCCAGAATGGATTTTTCTTTTGTTTTACCAATGCTTCACCTAAATATCTTCTGTTTATACGGTATCGCTACCGGCGACTACATCATATCCTTTTCCAGCAAAACTGAACGGAAGCAGAAAATGCAGAAATTCCATGTTATGTTCTTCTTTACACATCTCACACACTGACATGTGATGTGCGCTCTTCTTACAAAATCAGTTTTTAGAAATGTGTCCCGATATATTGTCTCTAGAAGTGTATTGATCAACTTTGTTTTTTGTTAAAGAAGAAATACTGAATACGATCGAATCGCAATGAATGATAATCGCCAATACAAATCAAAATCGGCAGCCATGTATCGTGAAAGAATCAAAAAAACTAAAGCACATCGTCCCAGCCCTAGTATGGGGTTATACAAAAAAGTTGATTGTAAGACGTAGTAGGATAGATAGTAGTAGATAACATAGATAGTAGAATAAGGACGAGGTCTTAGTCTTAGAGTAAAGGTTAATGATGCTACAGGGTAAAGGAACTGGTGTAATTAGAGTTGGGAGAAGTTAGGGAATAATTATAGTAGATTAAAGTCCCCATGAGAACAGTAGTACAAAAGTTGTGTGTGTGTGTGTGTGTGTTTGTCTCTTAGAGTTGCCTTTGTCATGGCCCAATAACCACAAAGGTCAGCTGTGCCGAGGTGACGCACTTCACTGCACAACTCTGGAGGAACATGAATGTCTGGCTCACACACAAGCCTTTTTTACTGCTCAATGGATTATTGTTGGGGCTAAGACTCTTAATTTCTTCTCCCTGGAAAAACAGGCGGCCCTGTTTTCAGTTGCTACCAAGCAAGAAGGGGAAGGAAGGAGAGAAGAAAAAAAAAAAAAACCCTAACAACAAGTGTCTCCCTCACATCTCGATACAGTTGATATGTGCATGAATCCCATTAGTATTAATGTCCCTTTGGTGTGGGAGTCGTTCACATAATGGAGCATGGGAGCCGATGGGAGCGAGACTCGCTTGGCGATGAGCCACAACAACACAAGTGATGTCCTGTTCAGACACAACTGTAGTTGAACTTATAACAACTCATTCGTTGACCACCTGGGGGCAGCGAAAATGAGTTATTAACACGACTCTGCTAATGTGGAATAATATCAGTTTCCCCTATAATTAAAAACAGGCTAATGGGAGCCCCCACCAGGCAACAGAAGAAAAAAAAAAAGGAAAAAAACAAACAAAAAAACAAACACGTTTGTGCCAAAAATAACACCAACCCCATTTTGATTCTGCAGCGACGCACTGCCGTGAGTCCGTGAATGAGGCATCCGTCTGTGGTTAGGTCTCGTCTGTGACAGCAGGACAGTCGAGCGTCTGTTATCTAAACCGCTACAATGTGAGGTGAACTGGCGCAGCGAAGATAGATAGCGACTGGATAGTCTTCTGCCATCTTTAGCAGAGCGGAGAGCCGCTTCACGAACGCTTCTGGGACGCGCCCTGGCGGCTGGTGGAATATCGAGCATCTACATGAATGGCTGGGATTGCTCGCGGGGGTCGCGACGCACATGAAACGCAGACGCGCCTGGTGGAAAATAGGTGTAACGGTAAAAAAGAAGGGGGTTAAGGTAATGAACGACACGCCAACATGCTTACGGATTCAGTGTTGTGTTTTTAGCTGAGCTGAGGCAAAGAATATTTGGTTAAAAACAGATGGATGATGCCGTTTTGCCCTCATTGTTCTGATAGGTCTGCTAGAAGTGATGTAATGTAGCAGTTTGTGTGGAGTGAGCGCTGCGCCGTTTAAAAAAAAAAACAAAAAAAAAAACAGCCTTTTTAAATGCTACATTGCTTCTTAGGACATATTGCAGGGCGGGCCCTAGACTTTTGGGGGCCCTAAGCAGGATTTGGTTTGGGGACTCTCCACATTGTAACAATAATGTGAGACCTATTAGCAGCAAACACTATCTTTAAATAGACCGGCTGTGTTAGGAGCTCTATTGTGGGACATTTCAAGCGCTCTTGGGGGCCCTCTGGTAGCCACGAGGCCCTAAGCAGCAGCTTAGTTCGCTTATGGGTCGGGCCGGCTCTGACATAATGGGAGTAACAGGAGAACCAGCTTCAAAAAGTGACATTTTCTTTTGAAATAAGTGCTGTGCAATGGAGCCAATTCATGCCGATATGATTATGGAGAGCGTTGCATTTGGATTTGAAACATTTTCAAAGTGTTGAATTGAGAATGGACTTGGTGGCGATAGATCCATGAATGTTCTACTTTGGACACAGACAGTACAACTAACTCTGTTCGCTTAGTTCTTCTTCGTGTAGCTACAGGGCACAACCAAATGTCACTGCATGCTGAACATAACCCTTCAATTTATGTAATTTAGCCTATTATACTACTTTACAATGTCTTAATTCCAGGTGGGTGAAATGTGTCCAGACTTGCTTCTCACCCATGTGCTCATTTTTCCATCCCAAAGAAGGCCAGTCCCCGATCATCAACATATAAACCACCTCACAGACTTTTGAGCCTCCAATTCATTTTACACAGCGGAAACATTTTGACTACAGTGGAAATTCGGCAGGAAATCAAACAATTCATTTCTATAAACAGCCTCATGTCATACTGTCTTGATTAATAACACTGAGGTGAACATAATGTGGGTACTTACTGGTAGGTCTGTGAAGGCAATGCCTGCAGAGGAAGAGAAAGCAAGTGTCAGCATGAAGAAGAGGAGTCTAACACACCCACACCCACACACGCCTAAGTCAGTGCGTAAACACATACTGAGGTAATCTGGTTACTATCATCTATTAGTATCATCAAATGTCATCTAAACGAGAGACAGTTTTAAAAAAACAAACAAAAAAAAAACGTCTTTTCAGAAATGTTGCAGGGAAATGCGAGTGCCTGTGTTTGATTGAAAGCCGCATGCGGCCGCCTGCTTGGAAGCAACAGAAAAAGTAAACAAAACTGCACTGTAGCTTTAAGCCAGCGGCGGTATCGAAGAGGAAAAAGGACCACAACAGCATCTAAAAGCCCAGACACACAGAGAACTGCAGAAAAGGCAGTTGGACTGATCAGTCTCCCCGAGACCTCAAAAAAGTGCCTCAGAACACACCGAAGCGACGAGACGTAATACGTCTCCCTAACAGCAGGCGGCGCTAATCTGTATTGTCGCCCAAAAATGAAAACCGGCAGCTGATTGGACGAACGCGTCACGTGGGTCTGGTTTCTCCGGATATTCACAGCCAGACTGTCATGGCGTCTCCCAAAACATTCTCGTTTCTGAAAACATTTGAAGAGAGAAATAGGCCGTGCAGTTGCTGAATCTGTCTTCATTTCAGATCGACAAAGGGTCATTTGAGTCCGACTGCCGGCAGTGCCCGCCCCGCCGATTATACATGTCAAATCGGCCAAAATGAAGGACGACGGCCCCTCGGACGGACGACGGCACGGAACACACTCGAGTCACCGACCTCGCCAGGCTGTCAGACGGCCGATAATCGGCTCTGTGTGTCCAGGCCATTACATGACGAAGTGACATTTGCAGGTACGTTCACATATTTGCTGCTGAGCAGCTAATCAGCTAACTAGCCTACAAACCAACGTCAGCAGTGCACTCGTTCCTCGGTGAATGTTCGTTTGGCGGCTCCTTCAGTAAGCTAAGGTGCAGAAGGAGACGTGTGTTCATGTTAGATTAGAAAGAGACTTCAGCAGGAAATGGGGGTCGTTGTGGTGGCTCTTGTGTGGCGTAGCTTCTGTCTGGCTCTGTGTGTCCGCCTGCTCTGCCAATGATACTCTGACGTTACTGCTGTGTGCCAATTTGAAATTAAATATTAATTTCTCCCTTTTTTGTTGCGATTTTTCTTCCTCCACAGCAGAAGTGATTTGCAGAGCAGTGGGGGATTTCAGAAAGCAGGTTTAGTAAAAACTCAGTGGACTCAGAGTTCACGGACTCTGGGTTTTTCGCTTTCACAAAGCCAGTTCAGCTCAACTCTGAGACGGTTGTTATGGCAACATACGCCGTGAACCTAAGGTGCTCGCTAGCAGGTTTCCTTCAACTGACCCCAAGTTTAAAGCTACAGCGTGCTACCATTTTATATGAATGAACGTCCGTTACATTCAAGCCACTGCCAAATGAGTTAGGGTTAATGAGATACAACGCTAATAGCGCCACAAAACTCTCTGTATGTCTCAATATGGCTATGTTTACAAAATGTCGTTCGGGTGCAGCAGCTCGAGTGATGCGTTTTAGGTCACCTCTGAGAAAGGAAACCGCAGCATTGGGCTGCAACAGGTGAAGGCATGGCTGAAAACCCAAAGAAGCGCCCATGAAATGTTTCAGTCAGTGATTGTGCTGCTATGAAAAGACCTACAGAAAAACCCAAAACAGAAAGTAATAATAATAATAATAATAATAATAATAATAATAATTCTTATGCCGAGTTGTGAAACCGGAATTTATTTATTTTTAAGATTATTTTTTGGGGCTTTTAGGGGAGGGAAGAAGACATCATAGTTATATTACATTATATTACTTCTACCAATTAGCTCCAAATGTCCTTCTCTCTGATGCACCTGTCACACAGAGTTTTAGTACCATGTAGTACAAATATATTATTACCATTTACTGACAATACTGTTCCACAGGCGCATGCAATGGAATATAAGCACCGTTATGCATTTGGTTCCTGTGCTTCTTACCTAGGCTGTGGCCATTCTTTGTGTAGAAGCAGGTGTTGTTGATGAGGTTAACACAGCAGCCAATCACGTCACCCGTTGTAAACGTGGGTCCGTAGGGTTGCCCGGTGCCAGACGAGCAGAAGGAGTGGCCGTCATCTCCGTGGTAACCGTATGAGTGCTTGTCCCAACCTGAGGGATGTCAAGTGTCAGAATAAGAGCAGTGAGAAGGTGTTAACAAAAAAAAAAAAAAAAAATGATGGGTCATTCTTAGACTACACCCAGAAAAAAAAAAAAAAAAAAACACACACACACACAAGTCTTCAGGCGTTTGAGATGAACAATACAGACAGAGGCAAAGTTATATAATTAAATAATATATACTGGTTGGTTCTGATTTTACTGAAACCCAAGCAATCTAATTCCGTAATTCCCATTCTAACCATATTTTGCCGAAAAATATATAAAATAAACCGGAAATGTAGCCAGTCCAAAAAATTGAAATGCTTTGTCATTGTTCCAAAGCCTCGGGAAATACTGGTGCATTTTTGGGTAATAAAGACCTGCAACACGAAGCGGTCGCTCATACAGAAGGGGCTGGGAAGCAGACACGCCTTGCTCAAGGACACTCGAGCACAGCAGGACACTGACTACTGATGGGGACTTTGTGAGAATTGAACCGAGGAAGTCAGTCTTTCCAGTCACTAAGACAGGTTGTTGATGTTTTCAGTGTGACTGATCTGCTAACTGTGTGAGGTCCTCACACAGTTAGCAGAATTTTGATCCTCAGGATCGCCGTCTTTTTGGAAAGTCACTCTCAAAACAACAACCTTCTGCATTGCGTGCATTTCCTTATTTGGCTGTTTGATTTAAGCAGCTACAGACTGCTGAACATCTTTCACATCTCTACTCTTTGCTTAACCTGAGTAACTACTGATTGTTGACCAAAGCTACGCATTTCAAAAAGAATGTTGGGTCACACATTACTTGAAGGTATCTACATTAAGAGTGACATGACACCGTCATGAACGGGTCATCAACATAAACAAGTCATAAACGTCTATGACATAACACTTCTTTTAGTAAGCGTCATTCGGTTTTTGTCATGACAAGTTAGGGTTAGGTTTAGGGTTCATGTGTCATGACTGTGTCATGTCACGCTTATGTAGAATCCTGAAAATCCTGTCTTTGTCTCCGACACCCATTTATGTACTTTTTAAATGTGGCTATTAAAAGCTCCAACATACTAGGTGTGTACAATTTCAAGAGAACAACAACTGCAATGTCAATGTCATGCATGTGTAGGAGAAGGGGAGGAAGAAGCAGCCTCTGCTGCAGCGTGGTCGGCCTTAGGGCTGTTTTAACTTTAGAAACCGAGTGGCAGGACCCTGTGAGTAACTGCTGAGCTGCTGAGTTAATCCTCGCAATAGCCACATTCATCACTGGGGGGGGAGCGCTCAACGCTGAAGCAGTTTGGCATCAGCGCCTCACAATTAGTGAGTTTTCATTAGCTGAGACTCTGCAGTTTGCTCTGGGTCGTCTGTTATCTTTGTACGAAAAGGGACTAGAGCTCCTGGGCGGGTCCACTTCTCAGACTGGTGAAGGGGGTGCCGGGGCTCCTGTTTGGCCTGATAACCTCCGTGGTGCGCAGGGCTGACATCTACCAACGCCGTCTTAACGGTACTATGTCATCAGAAGCTACGCAGCTGCAGAAATCTTTTACATACTGACATGACATGAATGTTTTTTTTAGCAGTACGACACCGTCCTTTTTACTGTGGTAGAGGATTGACTTTGCTATCTTTTTTGCCTTCTTAAAGCAACTGAAGACCACGTGTATTTAATGAAAGTACTAACAATCTGGAAGAAAATCTGTTTCCTCATTAAAGTAATTAAAGCCTGACCTATGCTGGGTTTTAGGGGCCAATACTTATTAACACTGAAGAGCATGAAAAAATACTCGCATATATATTGTTACCAGTCACTTCAGGGTATCTCTGCTGGTAGCCAGGCAACTGGTACTGTCCAGGAAATGGTTACGCATTATAACCCCCTGTAAAACCGGCCATTTGTCGTTTCGTCTTAAATTTGACCCGTTTCGACATTGTACACACATCCTTAAAGTGCAGAAGACTGTAAAAGGTTCTCTCGGGTGAATGCATCAGGAAAAGCCTGATGAGAGCACAGACTGTATAAAAAAAATAAAATAATAATTGGACGCCTCTCCACTTCCTCCCACCGCACAAAAAAGTGAAGCCTGTCAAGACACGATGAGTCCTTTCACGATGAGTCGTGCATTTGCATAACGGCCACCATCTTTGACAGCCGACTACGAGCTAGCTACAGCAACACCACTTGGACAAACCACAGTTAACGACCGATGCGAAAAAGCCCATATATGTATATACATACATGTTGATTGCAATCAGCAATTGCAATTTTTATGGCCAGTTTGTTGTGTTTAGCTGCTACAGAGCTTCGTGATGCCGGCTACAGAGCCCCGTCGTATGGTCGTAGGTGACTGTGAGCTCCCTTTCAGGAGCCGTGACAGTTTAGGTTAGGCACCAAAAAAACACTAGTTAAGTTTAAGAGCTCGCGGCTTGGATTTAAAACACTCCCGAGGAATGAACACGCTTTTCCTGGGTGAAAGTATTTTATTTTCGCACTTCGTCCGAGTGGTGTAGCCGTAGCTAGCTGTCAAAGATGGCGGCGATCTCCACATGTGTGACTCCCGTCGCGTAGGGGACTCCCGTCGAGTCTGGACAAAGCCAAAATATCCCGGGCACTGCCATCTTGTAATTTTGGAGCCAGAGTCTGTGCATTAGTGATCAGGCGGTGGGGCCCCGTTATCAAAGTTCCGCCCATACAACTGCCTGACCAATCGCGAGTCACGATTTTATAGCTTCAAATAACTATTAAAAAACTGAAAAGATGAACACTTGAATAAACCGTGAGATCAGAACTACCTAAACTGACAGAAACCATCTTTGGGAAAAATTGGACCACGGTCAGAAAGCTGTAGCAGAAATAGTTAACCCTCTCATTGATTCCATGTTGTTCACGAAGAAGGAGAACAGTGTTCTCTCCATGTTGATTTTGTAGTGGCGGCCCGCCATGGCAAAACTTCTGCCGCCACGGTATCAGAAATAGGGCAGACGCACAATGTAGTCGCAGTTGCCTTTTAAATTATCCTGCCGCTCACATTGCAATTTAACAAGTAGAACTATTCAGAGGTCAACTTCTCAGTTCTGTCAGCTCATCGTCCCGATATCCCGCTTCATACGTAAAACATTTGGGAACACTAGAGAACCTGGAAGTGAGTCGGAGGAAATGCAACGCTACAAAGCCACGGCCAAGCAGACCAATCACAGTTGTTGCGTTCTGCGTCGCAACCATGTGTGGTTACATTTCTGGGGAGGTGCACAACAGGCTACAGCGTAGGGTCCATGTCTGCGCTAACTACGCACGTACCTACGCCATAGATTCAACGCAGAACCATAAATCAAGCTTTAGACTGCAACTGTAATTCTTGAATCCACGGAAACGTTCGTTTGTTCGAGTACCAAATGCACGTGGTAGGCACGTGGTCCCTGTTCTCTGAATGGAACCACCACATTTCTTTTCCTGACCTCTCCAGGCTTATCCCACGTGTAGAAACCCTGTATATCTGCTGCTCCAACAATAATAATAAAAAAAAAATAAAAAAAAATAAAAACATGCATATGCAATCAGATAACTCATAACACATAACTCATTGAATTGACTAGTTTCACTCTAACTCACACCAAGTGCATCCACGGCCAATCTCTACTAGACAATAAGTTCACAGACAAAATGACACCCACACAAACAGTTAAAAAAGGATCTCTGGTATAATATACAGTAGAAACAGACGGTGACACATGCAAACACATTCTCCTCACCACACCCAAAAACAGTGGCAATGAACACAGAGGCGAAAGAAACGCACAAAGTGTCATCTTACCGGGGAGTCTGTTCATGTTTACACCCTGAGCTGAGAGGCCGATGCCCATGTACCTGTGGAAACAGAAAGTTGAGTTTATTTGGACATGTTTATATATAAAATAAATAAAAATAAAAAAATAAAATAAAAAAAGATTAAAGACTGGCCTAAGAGACCAGCCACCAAGCATAACTTCTTGATAAATATCTTCAATATATTCCATAATTATAATTCAATAAAGAATAGACATCAACAGTTACAGCTGCAATACTCGGTTCACATCCCCCAAAGAAAGTTGGATGGATGAAAAACAAGAGGTACAACTAGAGCTGCAACGATTAATCGATTAACTGATTAGTTGTCAACTCTTAAATTAATCGGCAACTCTTTTGATAATCGATTAGTCAGTTTGAGTAAATTTTTTAAGACAAAAGTAAAGATTCTCTGATTCCAGCTTGTTAAATGTGAATATTGTTCTAGTTTCTTCTCTCCTCTGTGACAGTAAACTGAATATCTTTTGAGTTGTGGACAAAACGAGACATTTGAGGACGTCATGTTGGGCTTTTGGGAAACACTGATCCACATTTTTCACCATTTTCTGACATTTTAGAGACCAAACAACTAATCGATTAATCGAGAAAAAAAAAATAAAAAATCTACAGATTAATCGACTATGAAAATAATCGTTAGTTGCAGCCCTAGGTACAACTTTGCTATTCCTACATCATTATGAGGGGTGCTAACAGTTGGCATGTTAACATGGTA
>NC_135866.1:28713803-28728803 GCF_031162955.1 Sander vitreus
CAATGACCCCCAGAGAGCCTGGACTCAAAACTAAGGTTGTAGTATTATTATTATTGTTATTATCATCATCATCACTACCACCATGACACACACTCTCACCGTGCAGACTGAATCCCAGGGTCAGTCCCTGTCCTGTCACTGCAAGCCTCTCATGCTTATACATCCCTCAGTACAGGATTTCTTATTTAGCATCTTCCCTTTTATTGTCCATATTATTCATGTGGATTTGTCATTTTATCATCCTGTTGATGATGTATGTGTATGTTGTGTGTGATGTCTTTAAGCTACTGGGACCTTGAATTTCCCCTTGGGGATCAATAAAGTATCTCTAACTACCTACCTACCTACCGATTCTCCAACTAAAAATGATCTTTGTTTGAGTCATCTGATATCGATCTTTTCATATAAGTAAAAAGGTCCCATATGGTGACGCTTAAACGTATATCTGTACCGTTTGTGTCTATGATTCTATTGGCGTTTTTGCATTACATGGTACCTGTTCGCCTCGACTTTTTTGGTTTTCCATTATGAAAAAAGTCCCTGGTACCTGCCAACAGGTACTTTTTTTTAGTACCACCTCCGTCGAGGTTCCAAGCGAGCTGAGGCGATACCCAAAGGTGACGTGAACACCTGCAGACTACTGATTGGTCGGAGAGAATCCTCACTAATCACTGCGTCATCATTGCCAGCGACAGACGGGGGGTGTCCTGAACAAACCCGCCGTTTTTAAATAGTTTAGCCAGCGGTGGGGTTTTTTTTTGTTTGTTTTTTGCTGCCTCCAGCTTCTTTTGAAACTAAATGTGTCTTCTGGCTGCGGCACCAGACACATGCCGAGACTCAAAAACAACCTTTGGCGTTAGGTCAAGGCAGTTCCCTGCGGCGGCGCTATGACGACCAGCCACGCTCGCCTCACGCATGAGGCGGTACTATATCTGCATTGGAAAACGGGGGACGGGGGACGGGGCACCGCGGCCGAGTCGAGTAGAGCAGAGCAGAGCTGGTACTAGCAGTGGGTAAGCGCCATTTATGTTAACGTTAACCTGGTGCATTATAAACTAAATATTTGAGGGTTGCTTCGTGCTTGTACAATTTAAAGTAGAAGTTCTCTGAGAATCGCTTTTATAGCCAAGCTGAATGGTATCGTAACTGAACTTTGTGTACTTTTTATGTAACTGAAAATGTAATCAAATCGGGACCTTGTGAATCAGAATAAAATCAGTTCGAAAAAAAAGCCATTGGCGATGAATAGATGGCTTTAACATTTCCAGCTTAAAACTGCTGTGAAAATTGTGCACACATGTAAAAGTGTACAGTGTTAAAATGGCACAACCTCTGCATACCTGCTATGAGATATCCAGGTGAATTTGTTGTATACAGAGAGAATATTCTAGTTGTAACAAGGAAGAGTGTGCGTACGCAGAGACCAGTCAGACCCAGAATAGTAGAACACACCCAGGAAGCACAGTTTTCTTTTTTTTTACACTCTAGCCTTTTCATGTAGGCCGGCACAAAAAAAACCCTTGATAGCTTTGCTAAGCAACTAGCTAACCTGAATGTCACTTTGATATTAAACCCTCTGCAGCAAAGAACTACCTATACCTGTCATGTCATCTGCTGCTGCTCTAACTGCCTCACTGTACACCTATCAACCCTTCTGAGTAACTTAGGCTAAGCATGATATTCGACACTGTGTGTTCCCTGTCACTTGATTACCTAATCATGCTACATTTGCTAACTGCCCTTTTTTTTTGGGAGGGCCTATTCTGTGTTTGCTGCCTCAGTAGAGCAGCCAACATAGTGAAAGATCCACCTTGGACACCATCTGTTTTGACCCCTCCGGTTGATGCTTCAGACGGTCAATCAAAATCCGTACAGACAGACACAAAAACAGTTTTCACCCCCCAGAGAGAGAAGATAACCTGACACTAACTGTTCACTAGGGCTGTGCAATTAATCACATTTTTGTTTGGGATTTCGATTTTGGCTCCTAAAGGATCACAAAAACAATGCAATCGAGAAAAACTATTATTTTGCACGTTACGTTTTGCAAGTAAACTTTTTTTTTTTTTTTTTTGTCTCTTGCGTTTTCTCAACGACTGAGCCAACATTTGAATATAGTTTTTTTTATATATTATTTATTTTAAAGGTCCATTCAAAAAGTTAAACCGGAAAAAGTATTACTGGAAGTTTCACAGTTCAAGGTGTTTTCACTGTTGATTTGTTTCACTGTTTGTTTTTTTTAAACTTCAATAAATGCAACATTGTTCCAAAAGTCAGAGTAATCCTGCTAAATAATCGTAATTTTAATATGGACCAAAAATAACTGTGATTGTGATTCCCCCCTCCCCGATAATAGGGCAGTCCTACTGTTTACACTGATATCATTCGCACTACATTACCTAAGTTATACTACATACCTTGTACATATTTATTCCCAGCAGTATTACCTGTGTGTAAAGCCACTACAACGCAGAAATATGCAATATCTCATCTATATAGTGTTTATGTCACAGAACAATGCATATTTTCTAATCTATAAACATATAATTAGTCTGTTTTCCCCCCTTTATGTCAAATGCTGTTTTATGTGCGTGTATATGCACCGTCGGGATTGGTACTTAGTTTCGTTGTACAATGACAATAAAGGAATTGTATTATATTAGCTTAGCAGCAAGGACTGTCTAGCTCATTTCCATTTTGGCTAACGTTAAACGGTATGTGACTAACATCGAAGCTAACAAGCCTGACATGTACTTTATTGTTTATGGGTGGTTCCACATCTACACATCATTTGTTAGATTTCAAAAGATAGCATGACAGATTATCCACCGTGAAAGCTACGTGGTGACAGTTCATTTTTCTGACAAAACAGCAGGAAAGCTAACATGCTAGTAGGTCAATTTTGTCTGTGCATACACCAGCTGGTCGGGTTGCAAGATGTCCTCTGCCTTGTTGTTGATAAAGCCACTAGCCTACTTTGTTTTTAGCAACAACGGCAGCTGGCTTTGGATCCGCTAACCATCGAAGCTAAGCTAATGTTGGGCAATAAAGTGCAATAAACTCGAGTGTGTCTTTGTGTCATACCTTTATAGTGTACACGGAGATTGTTCTGAGAAAGCCCAATGTAGCTGAACTTGTCCTTTGGGCTCCAGGACCGGGGGAGCGTCGTCTCGCTTTCATTAACGGCTGGATAGAGCCGTCGGAGCCGTTGGTTGAGCTCCTTTTCCTGCTCGTTCAAAGCCGAGTCTCCGTGGACAACAAC
Source organism: Sander vitreus (assembly GCF_031162955.1). NCBI lineage: Eukaryota > Metazoa > Chordata > Actinopteri > Perciformes > Percidae > Sander > Sander vitreus. The sequence continues at coordinate 28,717,066 of NC_135866.1, forward strand.
CGACATTAGAAACCCACAGCCCGATGACTGTCCAGACATGGCTACGACACGAGTTTTAATAAATTGGCTTGTCAGCAACAAGCCAAAGCCACTTGAGTCAGTCAGTGTCAAGTTTTAAAGGGAGGTTTAGCAAAGCTAGCTAGCAGGCGAAGCAGCTAACTGGCTTCGCTGGTCGTAGAGAACCAGCCAGAGCTGGTTAGCCGAGGAGCTAACCTGGCTAACGCGTTTTGAGCTTGGCCAGCAAAGGCAAAGCTGTTTGCTGAAATGGCTCAGGTAGACATTAGCTGACACAAAGCCACAAATATAGACACTAGAAGGAGACTGCCTGCCGTGCAGGACCTGAAGAAAGTAATTAAAAGACAGAGGAGCAGATCGTCGTTGGGAGCAAAGTAAGAACTAACGTTAGCGTAGACGGATCGACAAAAGTATAATGAGCTCAGCTAGCCCCGATCTTTTGTTTGTTGTCGGAGCGACATCCGCAAATCTGATTGGCTGAGAGCAGCTCCACTCACTTCCTATAGGAACGTGAAATACATACACAGAATGAACAGATATTATTAGTATTAATAATAATATTAATACTAATAATATTATTAATAATATTAATAATTCGTTTATTTACATTTACAGAGCAATGTCACAAAGGGCTTCACAATAGTAACATTGTAATTTGTAATTGTTATTTTCCATTTTAATCTTCTAGTCTTCAGCCCCAACTGATGCTGACTCAAGTGACATCGCTTGAGGCACTTTATCACAATGCACACAGCTCCCTTTGGAAAACTAAAGGCTGTATAACCTTTCACACATGCAGTAGTACTCCCCAACACTTACAATTAAAATTGGCGCACCTACCTTTAAGTACCAATCCGATACAGCAAACAGACTTCAAAAAACAAAACAGCTTCACGAGATTTTTCCAAGATTATCAGAAACCAACGCTGCCTCATAGAAATGATACTAAGGTGCTGCCCAGATTAAGTATTTTATCATAAAAAATAAGAAAAAAGTGTCGCACACCATCTCTTTTTATTCTGATGACGTTTCGGCCTTCAGGCCTTCTTCAAATCAACAATGTTTTTTATAAGGTTTTATAATGTTTTTTTTTAATCAACTTGATATTTATCAAACGGAAAGCACTTAATTCCAAAGGCCAAGGGAACTTTATCAGGATGCATATCTGGCTAAACTATTTAAAAATGGCGCGTTTGTTCAGGTCAGGACACTCCGCACTCTTGTCTGCTGATGACGTAGTGAATAGTGACTATTCTCTCTGACCAATCAGTAGTCTGCAGGTTTTCACGTCACCTTTTCGGCTCGCCTCAGCTCGCTTGGAACCTCGACTGAGGTGGTACTAAAAAAAGTACCTGTTAACAGGTACCAGGTACTTTTTTTCGTAATGGAAAACCAAAAAAGGCGAGTAGAGTCGAGGCGAGTTGAGCAGGTACCATGTAATGGAAAAGCAACTATAGTATCCTGGATCCATGAAATAACTGGCCTTTAAAAATCAAAATCTGCCTGCCTCTATGGGAATTTAACATAGGGGTGTACTTACTTTTGTTGCCAGCGGTTTAGACATTAATGGCTGTGTGTTGAGTTATTTTGAGGGGACAGCACATTTACACTGTTATACAAGCTGTACACTTAATACTTTACATTGTAGCAAAGTGTAATTTCTTCAGTGTTGTCCCATTAAAAGATATAATGAAATATTTATTAAAATGTGAGGGGTGTACTCACTTTTGTGAGATACTGTATGAGGTTTGGTGTTAGTTTACATGGAGCTTAGTTCTTCTACTGGAGCTAAAAACACTTGTGTGCACGCAGATTGTTTTTGGTTTAAAACTGCTAAAAAAATAAAACATAGCAATGTAAATGTAGCCTTAGCATAACATGGGGAACTTCTGAGTTGAATTTTGTGTTAACAGGAGTAATTATTGCCAAGATATGCAACACCTTCTGTAAAATAGCGCCACATAGTGGCAGATTGATACCCAGCTTAAGTTTGTTATAAACATAATGTGATTTTTTTTTGATGAATGCGTTTGCCAAGTCGCAAAGTGTTCATATACTGAACATATCTGCAAAATGTATAATGACAACATATTTCATTTGTTTTGCATACAGCATCCGCTGCTACGAGCGGATGCTGTAGTCCCCTACATGTAGTCCCCTACATGTAAACCAAAGCATTGACAGCTTTGTAAGTGTACAGACAGTTTATTAAAAAGATAGTTTATAAAGACTGTACCGTTCACGTATACAGGCGAACGCCGAACGCCGTGTAACCAGTAACATAGCTCAAGCACGGCGTTCGTCGTTCGACTGGTCGTGACTGTTTTCCCAAGATGGCGCCTGTCTGTACTTACAAAGTTCTCAATGCTTCTGTTTACATGTAGCGACCCTCATTATGCTACCGTGGAAGTGTGGTGATATTTTGAGCCTCGTTAGTGGTGTAGAAATAGAGATTTCTTTTTACTTTACCAGTGCCCTGACGACTAGCTTTATAAGCTAATTAGCGGTTTGCGCTAAAACTGGTCACATTGGATTAGCATGAAAACATATCCCAGAGAACGGTCGACTCGGTACACATGTGTTATTAACCCCTGGGTTCATTTTGCGCCGGATTTCTCCTTTAAGGTTAGGGAAAGATCATGGTTAATAATTGTAAAAGGTAACAGTGACTATAACTCGAGGCTCTTAGTGTTCCCTTCACTTAACAGAAATCAAGATCTGTGTGGCAGAAGAAGGCAACCCACAGGACACAGAATGCAAACCAAAAGTTCTTTGCTTCGTGCATACGATCCACCCTGACCACATGCCTACGTCTGTGAGGTATCGTAAAAGAACGTAGCACTTCCTTCCCTGGAATGGGTTGAGAAGCAGTGGCAGCAACAACTGTCCTGTCCTGTTAGTAGTGTCATGAGGAGTGTCCCTGGACAGTGTCAGACTGTCCTGTACACTGTCCTGTGACTCCCATGATTGTCCCGGGACAGTCATAGGAGTCACAGGACACTGTCTGACTGTCCCGGGACAGTCATAGGAGTCACAGGACACTGTCTGACTGTCCCAGGACAGTCATAGGAGTCACAGGACAGTGTCTGACTGTCCCGGGACACTCCTCAGGACACTACTAACAGGAAAGGACAGTTTTTGCCATACCGGGGAAATACCACCATTTATTCTGCGAACTCTACTAAACATAGCTTTCAAGATTAGTATTACTGTTTACGCCAAATTCCTAACCTACATATACATTACGTTACTACGTATACATTATTAAATAAGTGACATCAGACAGTTGTTGTCCCTTTTTTGGTGGCTGGAATGAAAATGAGTCATCCTCAACATCTGTTGTGTTCTGGTTTCAGAATGATAAACAGTTGGAGAACAATTAGATAGAAAATAGATGTCGGCTCTACAGGAGACGTCTTTTACTTGGCAAATATGTTTTTCCCAAAAGACTTTTAGCCTTTCTATTATCAAATGGCTTTAAACAAAATAATGCATGAAGCTACTGTAAATAGAGCTTTCCCCTGGACCCCCCTAGATTTGGGCTGAGCCCCGAATGTTTCCAGCATCTGGCTCCGCCCCTGCCATACAACTGATTAAATGAACCCCAAACTAATTAACACACTCTGAATTTAGAGTCTTTGGGGCCCCCGGAGGGTCTACGGCCACGGGACAGTTGCCTTGTTAGTCATCCAGCCTTACAAGAAGCTGCATGCCTCCAAGGTAACACACCAGCACAACACACTAAAACAACTAATATCCAACCATTAAAGTGCCATTTCATCGATGGTTGGCAGTAATATATGATTTATGATTACCAGTCAATGAACATAGGACCAAACATTCCCTAAACCAGTGTTTCTCAAATGGGGGTACGTGTACCCTTAGGGGTACTCTGGAGGACTGCAGGGGGTACCTGACATTTTTTGCAAAAATATTTTACAGTTACAAGGCTGTAGTTACTACAAGTTTGTTGCTTTTTTTCAAAGTTTTTGTCGCTGTTTTTGAAGTTTGTCACCTTTTTCAGAAAGCGTTGTCGTTTGTTTTGACCTATTCTTGCCTTTCTTCCTGACTTTTTTCAAAGATTTCTTTCTGCTTTTTTCAAAGTTTTTGTCACTTTTTTGTCAAAGTTTGTCTCTTTTTAGAATTTTTTGTCACTTTTGTCGCCCCAGTGTAGCCTTCTTTCTTTCTACTGTGCTTTTTTTCAAAGTTTTTATTACTATTTTCGACCTATTCTTGCCTTACTTCCTTCTGTTTCGCCTTTTTTCATCAGCATCTAAATGTTTTCCAGGTCCAAGGCTATTGTTTAGTAAATCTATCGCTGACATCGCTGTATTCTTCCTCTTTATAGAGACTTTTTTTTCCTACCAGATATTATTCGCGCTGGTTTACATGGCTTAAAAAAAACTGTTCAAAGGGGCTACATTTTTGAAAAAAGCTTGAGGACCACTGCCCTAAACCATTGCGTTTAGTCATGTTGTTTTTGTTTCCGACTGCTTGGATCAGAGTTATGAGGTCACAGGCTAAATGGAGGGTTTTTTTTCAGTTTGGCTCGCACAGTCTGTGAAAATCCCTCACACCCACATGTGGGAATGTTCATTGCATCAGCAAAAAGGAATCTGAAATGATGTTACGGTCCGTGTAGGGAAGCACTTGTTCAGACTCAGATTCAGAGTTCCCTGGAAAGCTCAAATGTTAGACGACGGCCCGGGCTGTTTATGTTTATCATCCGCAAGACGTGTGTCGTACAGAGACAGAGCAGGGACAGACTGTTCTGGGAAAATGTCTTCACTGTTTGTTTTACATCCTGCTCGGGCAACTGGCCGGGTGAAGTTTAACCACATAATTACAGTAATGGAACAAGAAAAAACTTAATATCACTGCAGCACAAGGGGAAATCCTGGATCCAACACCCAGTAGTGGAAAGAACAGTCACTCAAGTACTTCAGTACAATTTTGAAATTTGTATTTTATGCAACTTTATATTTATTTTATTCAAAAACATTTGAAAAAAAATCTGCTTTGCAAATATTTCATGAGGAAGGAAATGCAGTCAACAAATGCGTAAGAACTCAAAGATACACATAACTGTAGTTTGTTTACAAGAAAACTACACAGGGTAGTAGTATTGTTATTCTTGTATTGAATACTGGAGTGTTACAGACCATATGAGGCTTTACATAAGGATGTGTTGGAGACACTGGAGTGCAGTGGACTATTTCACTTCTTTTTTTTCCCCTCCAGATTATTGAATTGTCAGGAGCTTGTCGTGTCCTATTTATTCTGTTATGTTTTAGATTACGATGTAAGTTGTAATATTTGCATTGTCACTTTGCAAAGTCTGTTTTGTGGACCCCGGGAAGAACAGCTGCTGCAATGCCACAGCCAATAAACTAAACACAGGGCACCTTTAAGGTGCATCTGCATTATTATGTCATCTGTAGGAACAACATTCCCTTGTGTTGTCTTCCATTCGACCGTGTACTTGTCGTCCTGAAAAACACCTTTTCTGACGTTTTCGTCTCTCTTTTATCGACACTTTTTTTTTTACGTGTAACGCTTCTTTTCACTACCATAACACCACTAACACCAACTTATTACCAGTTTTACACTCATTTTTGGAATTCATGGTCAGTACACCTCATTTATAGGAAATTATAGGCTCATATTAAAGGAAGGATAATTACAGAAGGGTAAATGTCAACGTTCAGTCTGGTTTTGAAATGTTCTTTTTCTTTTATAAAACACCCCAAAGTCAATGAAAGTAGAGATCCTATCGTTTGTTGTACTTTGGCATCATCCAAATTAGGTAGTTCAAAAGAAACCCATATTTCTGATATGGACATGTTGAAAAAAACGAGTCAAATTTGACCCGAAGACAACACAAGGGTTAAAGCTTTTTTTTATTTCAGTTTATTTTGTAATTACATGGTGAATATTTCTGCATTCATTTGCGCTTAATTGAGTTACCACCAAGTAATTATCAAATTACACATATACAATGCACAGAGAGAGAGGAAGAACCGCAGAGAGAGAGAGAGAGAGAGAGAGAGAGAAGTGGCGGGGTCATTAGGGGCCCCACAGCTCATTTTTGTCCCCGGCCCCACAGACGATTTTCTGGCCCTGGCTTTTCCAGTTCAGACAGTTTGAAATAAGTTGTAATAACAGCATGACAGTTGGATTGGACTTTCCAATCATTTGTGTAAACACACCTCCTCCTTTGTATCATCCCTTGACTCAACAATCTGAACCGCAAGAGTTTGATTTGAAGCAGAGGGGATTCTGTCAGGCGTGTAAAAATGTAAAAGCCGCCAGTTCTGGATTTCTGGAGTGTCGTCGCAAATAGATTTCTTTCCGGTGTTCTCTGTCGTGGAGACGTGCAGGGACAGAGAGAATCCGGTGAAGCTGTGGAGGATCATCAGACATTGTGTGTCACCAGAGGGGAGGCGAGAGCTGTCACAGCACCCTCTGGTGGTTCAGGCTCCAACCTCACCGCAGAGAATGAGTAATGCACTGCAGACTGAACTGAATTAGCATTCACACTGACCCTCCTTCTGCATCTAGAAATAGTTCTGAAGGCACTTTCTTTCTTTTTATATTATTTTTTTGGGGCTTTTCCGCCTTTAATTTTGACAGGACAGCTAGGTGAGAGAGGGGGAAGACATGCAGGAAATCATCACAGGTCGGATTCGAACCTGGACCTCTGCGTCGAGGCATAAACCTCTCCGTATATGTGCGCCTGGTCTACCCACTGAACCAACCCGGCCACCTGAGGGCACTTTCAAATTTCTTACAGTAGTGGATTCAATTACAATTACAAATACATATTGGCACGTAAAAGAAAGGCATTTTAATTTTTGTGCCTCGGATTGTTTGTGAAGGAGACTTGCATTTAATATTTTTTGAGACCATATTGCACCCATAATGAGCCCTTCACAAGATCAGATTTCTATTTATTTCAGCCTTAGACATAATAGACACGGGATTATTACTTGTCTAGAGAAAGGTCCCTGGGACCGAAACGTCGACATATAAAACCAAACGCAGAGGTGAAAAGAGTGTGCGGGAATGTGACGCAATCTAAAACAAATTACATCCATGTGGCAGATACAGTTATTAGTACCACCTTAAATACCTTTTATTTGAATTCCACCATAATTGGCATTAAAGTTTGAACTAAATCTGACACTTTGAGCTCTATCAGGTGATTAGTTTGCAACCAAGCTAAACAAAGCACAAATGAACACGTATAATAATGAAAAGTTCCATTTGTAATGTACATAATGTTCTTGCTCTCTCCTTCAGTAAAGAAAAGGAGCATTATTTCTGCTATTGAAGTGTCTACATGGTCAGTTACACAGTAACGTCCCCCATTAGTGAATTCTGGAGATCCATTGTCAAGCATATTCAAAGCAAACCATTGCCCATTCATCTCCTGGTCCCATTATGGTGGCATGCAGTCCCACAGCTCATGGCAGATGCACTGGCAGAAGCCGTAGACCATGATCAGGACGAGGCTGGCGGGAACCAGGCTCACCAGCAGCATGCCGAGCGTTGTCCTCTGCATGATGAGCAGGTAGACGCCCATGGGCAGCGAGCTGAAGTACAGCAGGCCCAGCACCCACACCAGCGCCCGGGCCGACGTCTGGCACAGGAGGGATGCACAGTTCCACACCGTCCACCTCTGCGTGATGGACGCCATGGAGTCCGGACTGGACGAGCGGAAGCTCCGGTTCGATGTGCGGGATCCACGTAGCGTGTCATGGCGACGGAGGTCTGGGGAGGATGCAGGCCTCGGCGGAGGCTCCATGATGGTGATGAGCACAAAGTTAGGGGAGCCCCGGATGGAGGAGTAGGGGTTGGAGGAAGAAGAAGCAGATGAAGAGGAGGAAGGGGATGTGACAGGTGGGCTGCTACCCAACAGTGAACTCAGGTCTCTGGGGCTGAGGAGCAGCTCCGTGGTTGCTTCCTGGTGGAAGTGGAGGTTCCTCTGGTTCCTGTTTTGGAAGGCCAGTGCTGCCACCAGGTTGCAGTCATCTGGCAGGCTGCTCACTGCCGGCCCCAGCAGTCCCGTGACGTAGCGGCAGAACGGGCACACAACGGCGTTGGGAGGCGACTCACCCAGGTCCAGGATCTTCGTGAGGCACTTGGCGCACAGACGGTGGCAGCACTCCAGCACCTTGGGTCTGCGACTCCCCAGGTTGTACGCACAGTAGCAAATCTTACACTCCAGCTCCTCGGTGCTCAGTATATCCACGTGGCCGCCACCGCCTCCGCCATCCTCAGTGCTGTGCAGCTCAATCATCATCCTACAGCTTAAGCTCTATATCTATCTTGAGGTCAACAGAAAAATCCAACCAAAAGCTCCGGTCCAGGCTCAGCAACGAGGGCCAAGGCAAGTTTCCCATAGATGGAGAGGGTGACAGTGGTCCACTCCACTGAAGGTCTGGGCTTCATTGTGGCTGTCCAACAGCCTCCTGCAGTGTACAGTATGTGTGTGTGTGTGTGTGTGTGTGTGTGTGTGTGTGTGTGTGTATGAGAGAGAGGTTTGGGAGTTGATGAGGGAAGTCCCTCGTGAGTTCTGGCCTCTGGCGTTCGCCTGCCTCCGAGCAGTTGGGGTAACGGTGCTTCGTTTGGGGCAAAAATGCCTTTCATGGGCTGCATGGAAAAAAAAAAAAGAGAGAGAGAGAGAGAGAGAGAGAAAGTGAGAGAGCCTGAAAGAAAGACATCAGAGAGAAAGAGAGAAAGTGTGAGAGATAGAGAGGGTGAGAGATAACTGTTAACACAGCATTAGAAGAGAACAAACAGAGGCGAAGGGACAACAAAGCAAAGCCTGTATAAACCGGAGCTGGAATTTTCGAGCCTGATCTTTTGTTGCTCAGTGAATTTCAGTCCAATTAGTGGCTGACAGACACACACGCACACACACACACACACACACACACACACACACACACACACACACACACACACACACACACACACACACACACACACACACACACAAACTTGTGCACAACTTGTGCTCGCAATAAATGACAGTTATTTGTCATATATGTTATATGTCAGTACATTTGCTGTGTCTGTGTGTGTGTGTGTGTGTGTGTGTGTGTGTGTGTGTGTGTGTGTGTGAGAGAGCTTGGCTGTGTGTGAATGCATGCTTAAAAACATATGAACAAATAGGTGTGACAGTTTGTGTGTTCTCTGTGTTTCAAATCAGCGTTATGAAGATTTTCCTGCAGCTAAATAATAATTTCATGAGCCCTATTTTCTTGTACATTTTTTTAATTGTGACTTCTTGTACAATTACAAATGAAATCGATGGATCATCCCAACGTCAAAATTCAAACTTTGCAATCATATCTGCTAATAAACCCCAAACTCTTTAACATGAAAGCAACGTTTGTCGTGTAAATGGCATTATTCAAGGTATACCTTGTAATATGTTTGTGGTTTTCTTGTGGTGATGGGGCAGTGGATGTGACACATACTGTACCTGTGGTGTGGGAGGTCAGGGTTCAGTTCCCATCAACCAATGTATCTGTCAAGTCTCTTCTAATGTTTGCGCAGATTCCCCACTTGAAAGGGATTTGATGCATCCACCCCGAAATAAAGAACTGGATTTCACTCAGTGATGAAGGTTATCATACCGTCAGAATCTGGTACCGGGCCACGCCTACCCGGCAGTGGAGAGTAGAGCAGGTCATTGCTGGAGATCATGGTTTGGCACTGAGCTCTGATCTTGATTCGGCTCCAGAACAGTGCAGCCGGCAGCGTAAAATGGGTCATCATCTCTTTGTAGTTTTTCCGTTACTCCCCCGAGACGGATTCATTCTGACTCAGTCACGTGTGGCAGGTGGCCCAGTCTGCTGTCGGTCGCACGGCGTACTTTTTCTCTTTCGTTGTGCGATCAATCAGGAACAAACCGTCACTTTTTGGCTCCAGCTAGCCGATTATTGTGGTAACAGAATGATATCAGGTCTCTCACAGCCAACTTTGAGGAAACAAGCTCCAGAAAATACTATAACAAAGGAAGAAATGATGTGTTGGGTAGCACCATGAGCTAGCCCACACCATGAGGATTTCATATGAAGCTACAATTAGATAGATGTCTACTTTATTCCCTTCTAATGCCCATATTTAATGCTGTCTTTAAAAAAAAAAAAAAACAACTTTATCCTTGCATTGCTATAGTTTTTATATTACTATGTCTACATTATTCTCTTATATTGTCCATATTTAATGCTGGTCTCTGGACTTTATCCTTGCACTATTGGACTTATTTGCACTACCACCATGACACACACTCTCACCGTGCAGACTGAATCCCAGGGTCAGTCCCTGTCCTGTCACTGCAAGCCTCTCATGCTTATACATCCCTCAGTACATTCATGTGGAGTTCTTATTTAGCATCTTTTCTTTTATTGTCCATATTATTCATGTGGATTTGTCATTTTATCATCCTGTTGATGATGTATGTGTATGTTGTGTGTGATGTCTTTAAGCTACTGGGACCTTGAATTTCCCCTTGGGATCAATAAAGTATCTCTATCTATCTATCTATCTATCTATCTATCTATCTATCTATCTACCTACCTACCTATCTACCTACCTACCTACCTACCTACCTACCTACCTACAGTGGGGCAAAAAAGTATTTAGTCAGCCACCAATTGTGCAAGTTCTCCCACTTAAAAAGATGAGAGAGGCCTGTAATTTTCATCATAGGTACACTTCAACATTTAGAGACAAAATGAGAAGAAAAAAATCCAGAAAATCACATTGTAGGATTTTTAATGAATTTATTTGCAAATTATGGTGGAAAATAAGTATTTGGTCAATAACAAAAGTTCATCTCAATACTTTGTTATATACCCTTTGTTGGCAATGACAGAGGTCAAACGTTTTCTGTAAGTCTTCACAAGGTTTCCACACACTGTTGCTGGTATTTTGGCCCATTCCTCCATGCAGCTCTCCTCTAGAGGTGTGATGTTTAGGGGCTGTCGCTGGGCAACACGGACTTTCAACTCCCTCCAAAGATTTTCTATGGGGTTGAGCTCTGGAGACTGGCTAGGCCACTCCAGGACCTTGAAATGCTTCTTACGAAGCCACTCCTTCGTTGCCCAGGCGGTGTGTTTGGGATCATTGTCATGCTGAAAGACCCAGCCACGTTTCATCGTCAATGCCCTTGCTGATGGAAGGAGGTTTTCACTCAAAATCTCACGATACATGGCCCCATTCATTCTTTCCTTTACACGGCTCAGTCGTCCTGGTCCCTTTGCAGAAAAACAGCCACAAAGCATGATGTTTCCACCCCCATGCTTCACAGTAGGTATGGTGTTCTTTGGATGCAACTCAACATTCTTTCCCCTCCAAACACGACGAGTTGAGTTTTTACCAAAAAGTTCTATTTTGGTTTCATCTGACCATATGACATTCTCCCAATCCTCTTCTGGATCATCCAAATGCTCTCTAGCAAACTCCAGACGGGCCTGGACATGTACTGGCTTAAGCAGGGGGACACGTCTGGCACTGCAGGATTTGAGTCCCTGGCGGCGTAGTGTGTTACTGATGGTAGTCTTTGTTACTTTGGTCCCAGCTCTCTGCAGGTCATTCACTAGGTCCCCCCGTGTGGTTCTGGGATTTTTGCTCACCGTTCTTGTGATCATTTTGACCCCACGGGGTGAGATCTTGCGTGGAGCACCGGATCGAGGGAGATTATTAGT